>NC_138293.1:4837500-4940000 GCF_965601325.2 Salmo salar | reverse complement strand
CTCTATTCATGACATATCTATCTGTTTCACCTCCTCTCTCTCTCTCTCTCTCTCTCTCTCTCTACCCCCCCCCCCCCCCCCCCCCACCTCCCTCCCTCCCTGCAGTAACGGAGGAGGTCGCAGTGGGACGTTCTGTGCCATCAGCATCGTGTGTGAGATGTTACAACATCAACGTTCTGTAGACGTTTTCCACGCCGTCAAAACACTGAGGAACAACAAACCCAACATGGTCGACCTACTGGTAGGAAAATACATTCTGTAATCATTAATACTACAGATGACCTACTGGTAGGAAAATACATTCTGTAATCATTAATACTACAGATGACCTACTGGTAGGAAAATACATTCTGTAATCATTAATACTACAGATGACCTACTGGTAGGAAAATACATTCTGTAATCATTAATACTACAGATGACCTACTGGTAGGAAACACATTCTGTAATCATTAATACTACAGATGACCTACTGGTAGGAAACACATTCTGTAATCATTAATACTACAGATGACCTACTGGTAGGAAAACACATTCTGTAATCATTAATACTACAGATGACCTACTGGTAGGAAACACATTCTGTAATCATTAATACTACAGATGACCTACTGGTAGGAAAACACATTCTGTAATCATTAACACTACAGGTGACCTACTGGTAGGAAAACACATTCTGTAATCATTAATACTACAGATGACCTACTGGTAGGAAAACACATTCTGTAATCATTAATACTACAGATGACCTACTGGTAGGAAAACACATTCTGTAATCATTAATACTACAGGTGACCTACTGGTAGGAAAACACATTCTGTAATCATTAATACTACAGATGACCTACTGGTAGGAAAACACATTCTGTAATCATTAACACTACAGGTGACCTACTGGTAGGAAAACACATTCTGTAATCATTAATACTACAGATGACCTACTGGTAGGAAAACACATTCTGTAATCATTAATACTACAGATGACCTACTGGTAGGAAAACACATTCTGTAATCATTAATACTACAGATGACCTACTGGTAGGAAAACACATTCTGTAATCATTAATACTACAGATGACCTACTGGTAGGAAAACACATTCTGTAATCATTAATACTACAGATGACCTACTGGTAGGAAAATACATTCTGTAATCATTAATACTACAGATGACCTACTGGTAGGAAAACACATTCTGTAATCATTAACACTACAGGTGACCTACTGGTAGGAAAACACATTCTGTAATCATTAATACTACAGATGACCTACTGGTAGGAAAACACATTCTGTAATCATTAATACTACAGATGACCTACTGGTAGGAAAACACATTCTGTAATCATTAATACTACAGATGACCTACTGGTAGGAAAACACATTCTGTAATCATTAATACTACAGATGACCTACTGGTAGGAAAACACATTCTGTAATCATTAATACTACAGATGACCTACTGGTAGGAAAATACATTCTGTAATCATTAATACTACAGATGACCTACTGGTAGGAAAACACATTCTGTAATCATTAACACTACAGGTGACCTACTGGTAGGAAAACACATTCTGTAATCATTAATACTACAGATGACCTACTGGTAGGAAAACACATTCTGTAATCATTAATACTACAGATGACCTACTGGTAGGAAAACACATTCTGTAATCATTAATACTACAGATGACCTACTGGTAGGAAAACACATTCTGTAATCATTAATACTACAGATGACCTACTGTTAGGAAAACACATTCTGTAATCATTAACACTACAGATGACCTACTGGTATGGTACTAAGTCCTCTCTCCTAGCCTGGTCCCAGATTGTGCTGTCTTGCCAACTCATAGGGTCAGTGTCAAGTCATGACAAGAAAGCACAATATCCTGTTCAATGTAGTGTGTCAGTGTTTTATGTAGTCTAGATCAGATCAGTGTTTATGTAGCCTAGATCAGATCAGTGTTTATGTAGCCTAGATCAGATCAGTGTTTATGTAGCCTAGATCAGATCAGTGTTTATGTAGCCTAGATCAGATCAGTGTTTTATGTAGCCTAGATCAGATCAGTGTTTATGTAGCGTAGATCAGATCAGTGTTTATGTAGCCTAGATCAGAGTTTATGTAGTCTAGATCAGATCAGTGGTTTATGTAGCCTAGATCAGATCAGTGTTTATGTAGCCTAGATCAGATCAGTGTTTATGTAGCCTAGATCAGATCAGTGTTTATGTAGTCTAGATCAGATCAGTGGTTTATGTAGCCTAGATCAGATCAGTGTTTATGTAGTCTAGATCAGATCAGTGTTTATGTAGTCTAGATCAGATCAGTGTTTATGTAGCCTAGATCAGATCAGTGTTTATGTAGCCTAGATCAGATCAGTGTTTATGTAGTCTAGATCAGATCAGTGTTTTATGTAGCCTAGATCAGATCAGTGTTTATGTAGTCTAGATCAGATCAGTGTTTATGTAGTCTAGATCAGATCAGTGTTTATGTAGCCTAGATCAGATCAGTGTTTATGTAGCCTAGATCAGATCAGTGTTTATGTAGCCTAGATCAGATCAGTGTTTATGTAGCCTAGATCAGATCAGTGTTTATGTAGCCTAGATCAGATCAGTGTTTTATGTAGCCTAGATCAGATCAGTGGTGAAGAATACCAGCCCTTGTTTATTTCTGTTCTACAGGATCAGTACAAGTTCTGCTATGAAGTGCCTCTGGAGTACTAGAACACTGAACAGCAGGCTGAGCCTGGATGCAGATCTAGACTGGACTGAAGGGGTTTTGGACTTTACAAAAGACTGCAGCACAGACCGACTGGTGTTATCATGGTCAAACAACTGGAGCAAGGCAACACAGCAAGCACACAGACACACGCAGAGCTCTGTCTCTCTCTCTCTGTCTCTCTGTCTCTCTGTCTCTCTCTCTCTCTCTCTCTCTCTCTCTCTCTCTCTCTCTCTCTCTCTCTCCTCTCTCTCTCTCTCTCTGTGTTAGTTTGATTAGCCGATTGAGGAAGTAACAGAAATGAGGTGTACAGTCTCTATATATTTCCATCAGTATCTGTCTATCTGCTGTCAGGAAGGAAACAGTCTCTATATATTTCCATCAGTATCTGTCTATCTGCTGTCAGGAAGGAAACAGTCTCTATATATTTCCATCAGTATCTGTCATCGGGAAGGATACAGTTCCTAAATATTTTCAAAAATATCGGCCTCTAGTCTTTCTGCCATCAGGACTGATACAGAAGCATAATGTTTTTACACTGCAGTGAATCACCTCTTATCTGGAACCCTCGGCCTGTTCCAAACCAACCTCTGATCCCTACACCCTAGACCCTTTCTACTGTAAATATACCTATCTGATAAAAGAGATTGTGATTCTAACTCTAGACACGTGTAGATTAGAGAGGATATGTATGTGTAAGTGACATGGTAAAAGTTCCACCTTTTGCTATGCAGCTTAATAAACCTGCTCAATACTCACAGATCAACACCGTGACTAGGGGTTAGCAGAGAATTGTCTAGGGGTCAATTTTGGGGACAGGGTGCCCCTCTCTCTCTCTGTCTCTCTCTCTCTCTCTCTCTGTCTCTCTCTCTCTCTCTCTGTCTCTCTCTCTCTCTCTCTCTCTCGCTTGTGTTCCTGTGGTTTTTTCTTTGCCTTTATATCCTCATCGGATGACAACAACAACAACATGCATCAATACTTTCCCATTTCTTGTGGAATGTGGTCTATTCTGTACGTAACGTGTTCATTTTATATATATATATATATCTTTCCGTCCAAATCATGTTTTACTAGAAGTTAAAATGCCTAAATGTTACTGTACTGTATGTCCTGCAAAATAGGAAAATTCAAGATGGATTATTGTGGTTAACGGTTTATGCCATCAGAAAAGGGAAGGAGTCGGCACAACCGTAGAAATAGAATCACTAGATCGGAGATCACCGTTCAGGTCAATGGGTCTGTAACGGGTGGGCCGGCGGCTATGATTTTACCTTCTATCCTCCCTGTTTCGAGGGATCCACAACTTTTTTTGTTTGTTGTGCATTTTCCATTGTGTTTCTAGTTGTGCATATTGTAAATATCTCTGTACATTATTTATTTGCAGTCTGTATGTAATAATGGTGAATGACAGTTTAAGTGACTCATCTTTTATGGGTTTATTGATTTGATTGATTGTGTTGTTGTGAGCATGTGTTTTTTTTGGGGGGGGGGGTCATATTTTATGACAGATAAATTCCACTAGAACATAAATGTAGCTACAGTATAAAAATTATTGGTGGTGGTGTTGTTTTTCTTTCTTTCAGCTTAACGCGATGACATGAAATGTAAATAAAGGATGTGATCTGTTGCCAGTGTCCTTTCCGTACAGTTAAATATGTTACTGTAAGACGTGATGTTATAGGGACATCTAGTGGGGAGAGTCAGAATAGCAGTCTAGAATACTTCATATTACATTTACATTTTACATTTAAGTCATTTAGCAGACGCTTTTATCCAGAGCGACTTACAAATTGGTACATTCACCTTATATCCATATTACAGTTATTTTTTCAATTGTTTATTGCACAATTTTGAAAACAGGGCCCGGTTTGTCAAAACACTACACACAATTAGCACAACCCTACACCAAAGTAGCACAACACTTCAGATCATTTGCAAAATGGAACACGTTTGTCAAAACTATACACGACTTCATAAAAACAATATTTTGTTACCGTACCAAACACACACATTTCATATGACTTCAATCTTTTTGAACCAGTTACACACTGCTGTTGCTAACCTAAAACACTTTTAGCAAGTCTAATTGTCAGTGATTAGAGTTCTGTAAATGAAGTAAACAGAGAAAGTGCAACTATACAAACACTACACAAGACCAATGCTGCAGACTGAGGAAAATATCATTTATTTCTCTCCATATACCCAAATCAGTCAACATGGAGAATCTCAACAAAACACGTCCCAGTTTTCATGCTACTACAGTAGTAGTTAGCTAACACTGTTAGCTCAGCAAACAGACAAACGTAAAATACCGTATCCAGTACAGGTTACAATTACAGTAAATAACAACAACAACAAACATAAAAAATTATCTGAAAAAAAACTGACAATATTGTACAGAAAAAACTACAGTAAACTAATACTATACATTATCTCTTCGCCTAGCTGGATCTGGCCAGAGAATTTCATCAACATCACAAGCAATATCCTCATTAGCAAGACAACGCGGGAAGAACCGTCTCGAATGTCGAATCCATCCTTGCACAGCTTGCGGCGTCGACTTGGTCACAGGCGTCCTCCATGGCCTGAATGAGGAGTACCTGAGCTTGGGGCTGGAGATCGTAAACCTTCCACCGCCATGCAGAGAAAAACTCTTCCATAGGATTTAGAAACGGAGAGTATGGTGGAAGGTATAGTACTGTCAACTGTGGATGGTGTTGAAACCAGTTCTGGACCAAAGCAGAGCGGTGGAATGACACATTGTCCCAGATGACAGTGTATTGCATCTGGTGCATTTCATTACCTGCTGTGACGATGTGGTGCAATCGGTCCAAAAAATGTGAGAATGTGAGGTGTGTTGTAAGGGCCCATTTTGGCATGACGGAGGAGAACCCCATGCTGTGAAATGGCAGCGCAAAGGGTGATGTTACCCCCACGTTGCCCTGGGATATTGATTATAGCCCTGTGGCCAATGATATTTCTGCCTCTCCTTCTTGCTTTTGTGAGGTTGAACCCTGCCTCATCTATATATGAATTCATGCAGGATTGCATCCATCTGCAAAACTCCCTGAAATACAGCGAAAGACAAGATTGTGTAGTTCAGGATAGGTCTAGTATACAGTCAATGTAAAAAAGTCATGTGTGCAGTATGCAACATCACAGTGCTAAAGTGAACAATACAAACCTCCACATACTCATGCCGCAGCCGTTTGACCCTCTCTGAATTCCGGTCAAAAGGCATCTCGATAAAGTTGTTTTCATTTGAACCTGATGTCTTTTCAGGATGCGTGCCAGTGTTGACTGAGAGACCTGATGGACATTATTGAAAATGGCATGGTCACCGATAATGTTGGATTGTAGTTCTCTGAGCCTGATAGCATTATTAGCCAAAACCATGTTTATTACCTCTCTTGTTCTTGCGTGAATATGGGCCCCCTTCCTCCTTGTCGTTCCCGACCCTCAATCCTATGCAGAGAATAATACATGTAACTTACTGTACAATGTCACAGGAAGGGGTATCCCAAGTGCTGATATGGTGCATACAATAAGCGGCTGATTACTGTAACTGTAGACAGATCTTCTTTTACCTGTTTTCCGGTCGAAAAGTCCTTATGACAGATGCCACTGGTATATCTGCTAAGATTTGGCTGAACTCTCAGTCCAGCCTCCCTCAGCGTCAATCCGTGGTTCACAACACGGTCCACTAGTGTTGCACGAATGTCATTTGATAAGTTTGGTCCTCTTCTTCTTTGTGCACGTTCTCCTCCTGCTTCAGGTCTTCCTCGACCTCTGGCCCGGCCTCTGCCTCTTCCTCTTCCTCCTTCTCCTCCTCTGTGTTCTCCTCCTCTGTGTACTCCTCCTCTCACCCTCACTCTTCTTCTGACTCCTTCCATTTTGGGTGAAGGCAGGTGAACCTACCTGCTGCATTTTTTTAGTGCTTAAACCTGATTGGTGTGTCTACAATTGAGCAATCGTGTGTTTGTGCACCTGATGGCTGTGTTTAACAGATTGGCTCATAGGTATGGTAATGTCACAGGATCCAACGAAAGTGGCGCCCCTCCTCGTTCGGGCGGCGCTCGGCGGTCGTCGTCGCCGGCCTATTAGCTGCCACCGATCGTTGTTTCTGTGTCTTTTGGTTTTGTCTGTCTATCTGTCTATCTCGCACCTGTTTTGTGTATGTCATTAGTGGGGGCTTATTTAATGTGTGTTTTCAGTTGGGATTTTGTGCGGGATTGTTTATTGTCCACGTTGTGTTTTCCGACAGTTTTGTCGAAGGATTTACCGGGCTGCGCTCCTTGCCTTTTGTGCCGTGGAATATATATTTTGTGTTTTATGGGAAAGTGTTTCTCCCAGGCGAACTTTGTATAGCGCCCTGTGCTTTTCGGCGTTTGTGTGTGTCAGTTTTATTAAAAGACACTCACCTCCAGCACCTCTGTCTCCTGCATCTGATTCCGCCTCTACGCCAGTCCAAATCAGACGTGACAGAATCCCGCACCGAACACTTATGGAGTCAGCAGGAGCAGAAGCGCCATCCATGGCTGAGCAGGTCTCCCAACATGCCGGCCTCCTCCACCGCCTAGGCTCGGCCATGGATCAGGTGTTGGCCCAGTTGGAGACATGGGAGAGAGGTGCCTCCCCAGCCGGACCAGCTCCGGTCCCTCACCCTGCGCCCCTACCCACATCCACTGAAGCGGGTGCCAGCGGGATCCGGATTTCACCTCCCAGGGAGTTCGATGGGACGGCCGCTGGGTGCATGGGGTTGCTCCTCCAACTGGAACTGTACCTGGCGACCGTCCGCCCCCCTCCCTCTGACGAAGAGAGGGTGAGCGTCCTCGTCTCGTGTCTCACGGGTCGAGCCCTGGAATGGGCCAATGCGGTCTGGGATGGTCCAGACTCGGCCCAGGGTGACTACCCTGAGTTCACCCGCCGCTTCCGGGCGGTTTTCGATCATCCCCTGGAGGGCAGGGCGGCGGGTGAGCTACTATTCCATTTGAGACAGGAGACGAGGACCGCTCAGGATTTCGCGTTGGAATTCCGGACTCTCGCCGCTGGATCGGGGTGGAACGAGCGGGCCCTGATAGACCACTATAGGTGCAGCCTTCGCGAGTACGTCCGCCGGGAGCTGGCATGTAGGGACAACACCTCCACTCTGGACCAACTGGTGGATTTGTCCATTAGATTGGACAACCTGCTGGCTGCCCGGGGACGTTCCAGTCGGGGCCTGTTCGTTCCGCCTCCCGGTCCTCCCGCTCCACAGCCCATGGAGATAGGGGGGGCTGCATCGAGGAGGACCGGAGGGGGGGTCTCTCCTGCACCCGATGTGGGCGCAGAGGACACACTGTGGACCGGTGCTGGAGAGGTCCCTCCGGGAGTTCGGAGGGCAGGCAGAGCACTGCTTCGACCCCCCAGGTGAGTCCGCACCAGCCACACCCAGAGCCCCCTGTCGACCACTTGTACACCTCCGTTTGTTTTCCTAATTTTTCCCCTCACTTCTAGTATAAGGCGCTAGTCGATTCAGGTGCAGCTGGGAGTTTTATGGACCATGGGTTAGCTAAGAGGTTAGGGATTCCCCGGGTTCAGCTGGACCACCCCTTTCCCGTGCACGCCCTAGATAGTCAACCGCTAGGGTCAGGCCAAGTAGGGGAGGTCACCGTGCCACTGGTTATGCAGACGTGGGGGGGTCATGTGGAGCGTATCAGCCTGTTCATCATTGACTCCCCAGCGTTTCCAGTGGTACTGGGAATCCCCTGGCTAGCCACACACAACCCCCAGATTTCGTGGGGGCAGAGGGCTCTAACGGGGTGGTCGAGGGAGTGCTCAGGTAGGTGCATAGGAGTTTCCATCGGTGCGACTACGGTGGAGAGTCCAGACCAAGTCTCCACCGTGCACATTCCCTCAGAGTATGCCGATTTGGCTATCGCTTTCAGTAAGACGAAGGCGACTCTATTACCACCCCATCGACGAGGGGATTGTGCGATAAACCTCCAGGCTGACGCTGTTCTTCCTAGGAGTCACGTGTATCCTCTGTCTCAGGAGGAGACAGTGGCTATGGATACATACATCGATGAATTCTTTGAGACAGGGATACATTCGGCCCTCTAAATCCCCCGTCTCCTCGAGTTTCTTTTTTGTGAAGAAGAAGGAGGGAGGTCTGCGCCCGTGCATTGACTATAGAGGTCTAAATGCTATCACAGTGGGTTTCAGTTACCTGCTACCTCTCATTGCTACGGCAGTGGAGTCATTTCACGGGGCGCGCTTCTTCACGAAATTGGATCTCAGGAGTGCGTATAACTTGGTGCGTATCCGAGATGGAGATGAGTGGAAAACCGCATTTAGTACCACATCGGGCCATTATGAGTACCTCGTCATGCCGTATGGGTTAAAGAATGCTCCCGCTGTCTTCCAATCCTTTGTGGACGAGGTCCTTAGGGACATGCTCGGGCAGGGTGTGGTGGTGTACATCGATGACATCCTGATCTGCTCCGCCACACGCGCCGAGCATGTGTCCCTGGTGCGTGAAGTGCTTGGGCGGCTGCTGGAGCATAACCTATACGTCAAGGCGGAGAAATGTGAGTTCTTCAAAAGAGCCGTCTCATTTCTAGGATATCGCATTTCCACCTCGGGGTGGAGGTGGAGTGTGACCGCGTGACGGCTGTGCGTAATTGGCCAACCCCAGCCACTGTGAAGGAGGTGCAGCGATTCTTGGGGTTCGCTAATTATTATCGGAGGTTTATCCGGGGTTTTGGCCAGGTGGCAGCTCCCATTACCTCACTGATGAAGGGGGGGCCGGTGCGGCTACGATGGTCAGCAGAGGCTGACAGAGCCTTCCATCGTCTGAAGGTTCTGTTAACCAATGCACCTGTCCTGGCGCATCCGGACCCCTCTTTGCCATTCATAGTGGAGGTGGACGCGTCCGAGGCTGGGGTAGGAGCTGTGCTATCGCAGCGCTCGGGCGTTCCTCCGAAGCTCCGCCCATGTGCGTTCTTTTCTAAGAAGCTGAGCCCGGCGGAGCGCAACTATGATGTGGGGGACCGGGAGCTGTTAGCCGTGGTCAGGGCTTTGACGGTGTGGAGACATTGGCTTGATGGGGCACGTCACCCTTTTCTCATCTGGACCGACCACCGTAACCTGGAGTATATTCGGGCAGCGAGGAGGCTTAATCCCCGTCAGGCAAGGTGGGCCATGTTTTTTATGAGGTTTAACTTTACTCTCTCGTACATTCCAGGTTCCCGGAACCGGAAGGCTGACGCACTGTCGCGTCTCTACGACACCGAGGAGCGGACCATTGATCCTACTCCCATACTCCCCGCCTCCTGTCTGGTGGGACCGGTGGTATGGGAGGTGGATGCGGACATCGAGCGGGCGGGTCGGTCGGAACCCACTCCACCTCAGTGTCCCGCGGGTCTGAAATACGTTCCGCTTGGTGTTCGCGATCGCCTGATCCGATGGTCCCATACTCTACCCTCCTCGGGTCATCCTGGGGTGGAACGGACAGTGCGGGGCCTGAAGGGAAGGTACTGGTGGCCCACCTTGGCTGAGGATGTTGGGCGTTATGTCTCTTCCTGTTCAGTGTGCGCTCAGTGTAAGGCTCCTAGGCACCTACCTCGAGGGAAATTACAGTCCCTCCCCGTTCCACAGCGGCCCTGGACTCACCTCTTGGTGGATTTCCTTACGGATCTCCCGCCGTCTCAGGGGAACACGGCGATCCTCGTCGTTGTGGACAGGTTCTCTAAGTCCTGCCGTCTGCTCCCTTTGCCCGGTCTTCCTACGGCCCTGCAGACCGCGGAGGCCCTGTTCACCCACGTCTTCCGGCACTATGGGGTGCCCGAGGACATCGTATCTGATCGGGGTCCCCAGTTTACGTCCAGGGTATGGAAATCGTTTATGGAGAGGCTGGGGTCTCGGTCAGCCTGACCTCGGGGTTCCACCCCGAGAGTAATGGGCAGGTAGAGCGCATCAACCAGGATGTGGGCAGGTTCCTGCGGTCGTATTGCCAGGACCGGCCAGGGGAGTGGGCGCAGTTTGTGCCATGGGCTGAGATGGCCCAGAACTCTCAGCGCCACTCCTCCACTAACCTGTCACCCTTCCAGGTGGTGCTGGGGTATCAGCCAGTCCTGGTGCCATGGCAACAGAGCCAGACAGAGGCTCCTGTGGTGGAGGCATGGGTCAAGCGCTCTCAGGAGACCTGGAACGCGGTCCAGGAATGCTTAAGGAGGGCGAGCGAACGACACAAGGAGAGCGCTGACCGCCACCGCAGTGACGCCCCCGTGTTTAACCCGGGGGATAGAGTCTGGCTCTCGACCCGGAACCTGCCTTTCCGCCTGCCCTGCCGGAAGCTGGGTCCGCGGTTTGTGGGGCCGTTTAATGTCCTGAGGAGGATAAACGAGGTGTGTTACAGGTTACAACTTCCTTCATATTACCGCATTAACCCCTCGTTTCATGTGTCTCTCCTCAGGCCGGTGGTAGCTGGTCCGCTGCAGGACAGTGAGGTGCTGGAGGCCCCCCGCCCCCCCTGGACATCGGGGGGATCCCGGCGTACACAGTCCGAGCCATCCTGGACTCCCGACGTTGGGTAGGGGGCCTGCAGTACCTTGTGGACTGGGAGGGGTACGGTCCGGAGGAGAGGTGCTGTGTTCCGGCGGCGGACGTTCTGGACCCCTCTATGCTGCTGGATTTCCACCGTCGCCGGCCGATCCTCTGGGCCGTCCCCGAGGCCGGCGTCGGCGCGCGGCTGAGGGGTACTGTCACAGGTTCCAACGAAAGTGGCGCCCCTCCTCGGTCGGGCGGCGCTCGGCGGTCATCGTCGCCGGCCTATTAGCTGCCACCGATTGTTGTTTCTGTGTCTTTTAGTTTTGTCTGTCTGTTCCGCACCTGTTTTGTGTATGTCATTAGTGGGGGCTTATTTAATGTGTGTTTTCAGTTGGGATTTTGTGCGGGATTGTTTATTGTCCACGTTGTGTTTTCCGACAGTTTTGTCGAAGGATTTACCGGGCTGCGCTCCTTGCCTTTTGTGCCGTGGAATATATATTTTGTGTTTTATGGGAAAGTGTTTCTCCCAGGCGAACTTTGTATAGCGCCCTGTGCTTTTCGGCGTTTGTGTGTGTCAGTTTTATTAAAAGACACTCACCTCCAGCACCTCTGTCTCCTGCATCTGATTCCGCCTCTACGCCAGTCCAAATCAGACGTGACAGGTCATTTGACAGTCAGTGCTTTGGAATTGCAAGGAAGTGACATCATGATATACTTCTGTGTCTGATGTATACAAGTGTGTTTAGTGTTTTGCAAATCACTGTGTGTAATGTTTTGCAAATAGTGTGAAGCTGACAATGTGCTTACAGTAGTGCAAATCTAGCCTTGTGTTTTGCTCCTTGCTAATTGTGGGAAAAGTTAAACATTTTAGTGTGTAAGCAATCGTAAAAAACTGTAAATCCAATTCTACTTGTCACAAGCACTGAATACAACTTACAAGCCCTTAACCAACAATGCTGTTCAAGAAACAGAGGTAAGAAAATAATTACTAAAATAAATAAAAAGTAACACAATAAAATAACGAGGTTATATACAGGGGGCTACTGGTACAGAGTCAATGTGGAGGCTATATACAGGGTAATTTGTACATGTAGGTAGGGGTAAAGTGCATAGATAATAAACAGCGAGTAGCAGCAGTGTAAATGTAAACAGTCTGTGTGGCCATTTGATAAATTGTTCAGCAGTGTTATGGCTTAGGGGCAGAAGCTGTTAAGAAGCCTTTTGGACCTACTTGAAGATAGCTTTGAGCTTTATTGATGATTATATTGATGATCAAATTAATCAAACGACTGAAGTGAACACATGAACTGAACAGCTAATCAAATGGCTACCCGGACTATATGCATTGCCCCCCCTGCTACTCTCTGTTTATTATCTATGCATAGTCACTTTACCCCTACCTACATGTACATATTACCTCAACTAACCAGTGCCCCCGCACGTTGACTCTGTACCGGTACCCCCTGTATATAGCCTCCACATTGACTCTGTACAGTAACACCCTGTATATAGTCTCCACATTGACTCTGTACCGTAACACCCTGTATATAGTCTCCACATTGACTCTGTACCGTAACACCCTGTATATAGTCTCCACAATGACTCTGTACCGTAACACCCTGTATATAGTCTCCACATTGACTCTGTACCGTAACACCCTGTATATAGTCTCCACATTGACTCTGTACCGTAACACCCTGTATATAGTCTCCACATTGACTCTGTACCGTAACACCCTGTATATAGTCTCCACATTGACTCTGTACCGGTACCCCCTGTATATAGCCTCCACATTGACTCTGTACCGGTACCCCCTGTATATAGCCTCCACATTGACTCTGTACCGGTACCTCCTGTATATAGCCTCCACATTGACTCTGTACCGGTACCCCCTGTATATAGCCTCCACATTGACTCTGTACCGGTACCCCCTGTATATAGCCTCCATATTGACTCTGTACCGGTACCCCCTGTATATAGCCTCCACATTGACTCTGTACCGGTACCCCCTGTATATAGCCTCCACATTGACTCTGTACCGGTACCCCCTGTATATAGCCTCCACATTGACTCTGTACCGGTACCCCCTGTATATAGCCTCCACATTGACTCTGTACCGGTAACCCCTGTATATAGCCTCCACATTGACTCTGTACCGGTACGCCACTGTATATAGCCTCCACATTGACTCTGTACCGTAACACCTGTATATAGTCTCCACATTGACTCTGTACCGTAACACCCTGTATATAGTCTCCACATTGACTCTGTACCGTAACACCCTGTATATAGTCTCCACATTGACTCTGTACCGTAACACCCTGTATATAGTCTCCACATTGACTCTGTACCGTAACACCCTGTATATAGTCTCCACATTGACTCTGTACCGTAACACCCTGTATATAGTCTCCACATTGACTCTGTACCGTAACACCCTGTATATAGTTTCCACATTGACTCTGTACCATGTCACCCTGTATATAGCCTCCACATTGACTCTGTACCGGTACCCAATGTATATAGCCTCCACATTGACTCTGTACCGGTACCCCCTGTATATAGCCTCCACATTGACTCTGTACCGGTACCCCCTGTATATAGTCTCCACATTGACTCTGTACCGGTACCCCCTGTATATAGCCTCCACATTGACTCTGTACCGGTACCCCCTGTATATAGCCTCCACATTGACTCTGTACCGGTACCCCTGTATATAGCCTCCACATTGACTCTGTACCGGTACCCCCTGTATATAGCCTCCACATTGACTCTGTACCAGTACCCCCTGTATATAGCCTCCACATTGACTCTGTACTTTAACACCCTGTATATAGTCTCCACATTGACTCTGTACCGTAACACCCTGTATATAGTCTCCACATTGACTCTGTACCGTAACACCCTGTATATAGTCTCCACATTGACTCTGTACCGTAACACCCTGTATATAGTCTCCACATTGACTCTGTACCGTAACACCCTGTATATAGTCAACACTGCTAGCTGCTAGCTAGCTAGTCATCACTGCTAGCTAGCCAACTTCTACCGACTAGCAGCACTGTAGAAACTATTACATTACAACGTAACGACTTGATTAGTGTAGTGTTAGTGTTAGTTAGCCAGCTACATAGTTGTCTTTGCTGTCTCTGTATCTAAGATAATTGTGTAGTTTTGAGTAATTATCGAGGTGAGCTAGCCAGCCGCGACGTGACGCCAGACTTAGTCAACACACCTAGTCATCATTAACCCACTGCTAGCTAGCCAACCGTTACCGACTAGCAGCGCTGTAGATACTAATACTTTACAACGGAACGATTTGACTAGTGCAGTGTTAGCTAGCTAGCTACATAGTTGTCTTTGTCATAGCTTGATAATTGTGTAGTTTAGTAATTATCGAGGTTAGCTAGCCAGCTATTTCCGTCCCCCGCGACGCCATTTTTCCTAACCCAGCCAACTATTACCGACGAGCAGCATTGTAGAAACTAAATACATTACAAAGGAACGTCTTGATTAGTGTTATGTTAGCTAGCTAGCTACAACGCTACAAAGTTGCTTTGTATCATGACATGGTGTAGTACTGAAACTATCGAGGTTACCTAGCCAGCTACACGTTCAAAGTCAACAACGCAGCCACTGCTAGCTAGCCTACTCCACCAGCCAGCAGTACTGTATCATTTTCGTCATTTTAGTCAATAAGATTTTTGCAACGTAAGCTTAACTTTCTGAGCATTCGAGACGTGTAGTCCACTTGTCATTCCAATCTCCTTTGCATTAGCGTAGCCTCTTCTGTAGCTTGTCAACTATGTGTCTGTCTATCCCTGTTCTCTCCCCTCTGCACAGGCCATACAAACGCTCCACACCGCGTGGCCGCTGCCACTCTAACCTGGTGGTCCCAGCGCGCACGACGCACGTGGAGTTCCAGGTCTCCGGCAGCCTCTGGAACTGCCGGTCTGCGGCCAACAAGGCTGAGTTCATCTCAGCCTATGCTACCCTCCAGTCCCTAGACTTCCTGGCGCTGACGGAAACATGGATTACCACAGATAACACTGCTACTCCTACTGCTCTCTCCTCGTCTGCCCACGTGTTCTCGCATACCCCTAGAGCATCGAGCCAGCGGGGTGGTGGCACTGGAATCCTCATCTCTCCCAAGTGGACATTCTCTCTTTCTCCCTGACCCATCTGTCTATCTCCTCATTTGAATTCCATGCTGTCACAGTTACCAGCCCTTTCAAGCTTAACATCCTTATCATTTATCGCCCTCCAGGTTCCCTTGGAGAGTTCATCAATGAGCTTGACGCCTTGATAAGTTCCTTTCCTGAGGATGGCTCACCTCTCACAGTTCTGGGTGACTTTAACCTCCCCACGTCTACCTTTGACTCATTCCTCACTGCCTCCTTCTTTCCACTCCTCTCCTCTTTTGACCTCACCCTCTCACCTTCCCCCCCTACTCACAAGGCAGGCAATACGCTTGACCTCATCTTTACTAGATCCTGTTCTTCCACTAATCTCATTGCAACTCCCCTCCAAGTCTCCGACCACTACCTTGTATCCTTTTCCCTCTCGCTCTCATCCAACACTTCTCACTCTGCCCCTACCCGGATGGTATTGCGCCGTCCCAACCTTCGCTCTCTCTCTCCCGCTACTCTCTCCTCTTCCATCCTATCATCTCTTCCCTCTGCTCAAACCTTCTCCAACCTATCTCCTGATTCTGCCTCCTCAACCCTCCTCTCCTCCCTCTCTGCATCCTTTGATTTCCTCTGTCCCCTATCCTCCAGGCCGGCTCGGTCCTCCCCTCCTGCTCCGTGGCTCGACGACTCACTGCGAGCTCACAGAACAGGGCTCCGGGCAGCCGAGCGGAAATGGAGGAAAACTCGCCTCCCTGCGGACCTGGCATCCTTTCACTCCCTCCTCTCTACATTTTCCTCTTCTGTCTCTGCTGCTAAAGCCACTTTCTACCACTCTAAACTCCAAGCATCTGCCTCTAACCCTAGGAAGCTCTTTGCCACCTTCTCCTCCCTCCTGAATCCTCCTCCCCCTCCCCCCCCCCCTCCTCCCTCTCTGCGGATGACTTCGTCAACCATTTTGAAAAGAAGGTTGACGACATCCGATCCTCGTTTGCTAAGTCAAACGACACCGCTGGTCCTGCTCACACTGCCCTACCCTGTGCTTTGACCTCTTTCTCCCCTCTCTCTCCAGATGAAATCTCGCGTCTTGTGACGGCCGGCCGCCCAACAACCTGCCCGCTTGACCCTATCCCCTCCTCTCTTCTCCAGACCATTTCCGGAGAACTTCTCCCCTACCTCACCTCGCTCATCAACTCATCCTTGACCGCTGGCTACGTCCCTTCCGTCTTCAAGAGAGCGAGAGTTGCACCCCTTCTGAAAAAACCTACACTCGATCCCTCCGATGTCAACAACTACAGACCAGTATCCCTTCTTTCTTTTCTCTCCAAAACTCTTGAACGTGCCGTCCTTGGCCAGCTCTCTTGCTATCTCTCTCAGAATGACCTTCTTGATCCTAATCAGTCAGGTTTCAAGACTGGGCATTCAACTGAGACTGCTCTTCTCTGTGTCACGGAGGCTCTCCGCACTGCTAAAGCTAACTCTCTCTCCTCTGCTCTCATCCTTCTAGACCTATCTGCTGCCTTTGATACTGTGAACCATCAGATCCTCCTCTCCACCCTCTCCGAGCTGGGCATCTCCGGCGCGGCCCACGCTTGGATTGCGTCCTACCTGACAGGTCGCTCCTACCAGGTGGCGTGGCGAGAATCTGTCTCCGCACCACGTGCTCTCACCACTGGTGTCCCCCAGGGCTCTGTTCTAGGCCCTCTCCTATTCTCGCTATACACCAAGTCACTTGGCTCTGTCATATCCTCACATGGTCTCTCATATCATTGCTATGCAGATGACACACAATTAATCTTCTCCTTTCCCCCTTCTGACAACCAGGTGGCGAATCGCATCTCTGCATGTCTGGCAGACATATCAGTGTGGATGACGGATCACCACCTCAAGCTGAACCTCGGCAAGACGGAGCTGCTCTTCCTCCTGGGGAAGGACTGCCCGTTCCATGATCTCGCCATCACGGTTGACAACTCCCTTGTGTCCTCCTCCCAGAGTGCTAAGAGCCTCGGCGTGACCCTGGACAACACCCTGTCGTTCTCCACTAACATCAAGGCGGTGACCCGATCCTGTAGGTTCATGTTCTACAACATTCGCAGAGTACGACCCTTCCTCACACAGGAAGCGGTGCAGGTCCTAATCCAGGCACTTGTCATCTCCCGTCTGGATTACTGCAACTCGCTGTTGGCTGGGCTCCCTGCCTGTGCCATTAAACCCCTACAACTCATCCAGAACGCCGCAGCCCGTCTGGTGTTCAAACTTCCCAAGTTCTCTCACGTCACCCCGCTCCTCCGCTCTCTCCACTGGCTTCCAGTTGAAGCTCGCATCCGCTACAAGACCATGGTGCTTGCCTACGGAGCTGTGAGGGGAACGGCACCTCCGTACCTTCAGTCTCTGATCAGGCCCTACACCCAAACAAGGGCACTGCGTTCATCCACCTCTGGCCTGCTCGCCTCCCTACCTCTGAGGAAGCACAGTTCCCGCTCAGCCCAGTCAAAACTGTTCGCTGCTCTGGCACCCCAATGGTGGAACAAGCTCCCTCACAACGCCAGGACAGCGGAGTCAATCACCACCTTCCGGAGACACCTGAAACCCCACCTCTTTAAGGAATACCTGGGATAGGATAAAGTAATCCTTCTAACCCCCCCCCCCTTAAAAGATTTAGATGCACTATTGTAAAGTGGTTGTTCCACTGGATATTATAAGGTGAATGCACCAATTTGTAAGTCGCTCTGGATAAGAGCGTCTGCTAAATGACTTAAATGTAAATGTAGCCTCCACATTGACTCTGTACCGGTACCCCCTGTATATAGCCTCCACATTGACTCTGTACCGGTACCCCCTGTATATAGCCTCCACATTGACTCTGTACCGGTATCCCCTGTATATAGCCTCCACCTTGACTCTGTACCGGTACCCCCTGTATATAGCCTCCACATTGACTCTGTACTGGTACCCCCTGTATATAGCCTCCACATTGACTCTGTACCGGTACCCCCTGTATATAGCCTCCACATTGACTCTGTACCGGTACCCCCTGTATATAGCCTCCACATTGACTCTGTACCGGTACCCCTGTATATAGCCTCCACATTGACTCTGTACCGGTACCCCCTGTATGTAGCCTCCACATTGACTCTGTACCGGTACCCCCTGTATATAGCCTCCACATTGACTCTGTACCGGTACCCCCTGTATATAGCCTCCACATTGACTCTGTACCGGTACCCCCTGTATATAGCCTCCACATTGACTCTGTACCGGTACCCCCTGTATATAGCCTCCACATTGACTCTGTACCGGTACCCCCTGTATATAGCCTCCACATTGACTCTGTACCTGTACCCCCTGTATATAGCCTCCACATTGACTCTGTACCGGTACCCCCTGTATATAGCCTCCACATTGACTCTGTACCGGTACCCCCTGTATATAGCCTCCACATTGACTCTGTACCGGTACCCCCTGTATATAGCCTCCACATTGACTCTGTACCGGTACCCCCTGTATATAGCCTCCACATTGACTCTGTACCGGTACCCCCTGTATATAGCCTCCACATTGACTCTGTACCGGTACCCCTGTATATAGCCTCCACATTGACTCTGTACCGGTACCCCCCTGTATATAGCCTCCACATTGACTCTGTACCGGTACCCCCTGTATATAGCCTCCACATTGACTCTGTACCGGTACCCCCTGTATATAGCCTCCACATTGACTCTGTACCGGTACCCCCTGTATATAGCCTCCACATTGACTCTGTACCGGTACCCCCTGTATATAGCCTCCACATTGACTCTGTACCAGTACCCCCTGTATATAGCCTCCACATTGACTCTGTACCGGTACCCCTGTATATAGCCTCCACATTGACTCTGTACCGGTACCCCCTGTATATAGCCTCCACATTGACTCTGTACCGGTACCCCCTGTATATAGCCTCCACATTGACTCTGTACCGGTATCCCCTGTATATAGCCTCCACCTTGACTCTGTACCGGTACCCCCTGTATATAGCCTCCACATTGACTCTGTACTGGTACCCCCTGTATATAGCCTCCACATTGACTCTGTACCGGTACCCCCTGTATATAGCCTCCACATTGACTCTGTACCGGTACCCCCTGTATATAGCCTCCACATTGACTCTGTACCGGTACCCCTGTATATAGCCTCCACATTGACTCTGTACCGGTACCCCCTGTATGTAGCCTCCACATTGACTCTGTACCGGTACCCCCTGTATATAGCCTCCACATTGACTCTGTACCGGTACCCCCTGTATATAGCCTCCACATTGACTCTGTACCGGTACCCCCTGTATATAGCCTCCACATTGACTCTGTACCGGTACCCCCTGTATATAGCCTCCACATTGACTCTGTACCGGTACCCCCTGTATATAGCCTCCACATTGACTCTGTACCTGTACCCCCTGTATATAGCCTCCACATTGACTCTGTACCGGTACCCCCTGTATATAGCCTCCACATTGACTCTGTACCGGTACCCCCTGTATATAGCCTCCACATTGACTCTGTACCGGTACCCCCTGTATATAGCCTCCACATTGACTCTGTACCGTAATACCCTGTATATAGCCTCCACATTGACTCTGTACCGGTACCCCCTGTATATAGCCTCCACATTGACTCTGTACCGGTACCCCCTGTATATAGCCTCCACATTGACTCTGTACCGGTACCCCCTGTATATAGCCTCCACATTGACTCTGTACCGGTACCCCCTGTATATAGCCTCCACATTGACTCTGTACCGGTACCCCCTGTATATAGCCTCCACATTGACTCTGTACCGGTACCCCCTGTATATAGCCTCCACATTGACTCTGTACCGTAACACCCTGTATATAGCCTCCACATTGACTCTGTACCGGTACCCCCTGTATATAGCCTCCACATTGACTCTGTACCGGTACCCCCTGTATATAGCCTCCACATTGACTCTGTACCGGTACCCCCTGTATATAGCCTCCACATTGACTCTGTACCGGTACCCCCTGTATATAGCCTCCACATTGACTCTGTACCGGTACCCCCTGTATATAGCCTCCACATTGACTCTGTACCGTAATACCCTGTATATAGCCTCCACATTGACTCTGTACCGGTACCCCCTGTATATAGCCTCCACATTGACTCTGTACCGGTACCCCCTGTATATAGCCTCCACATTGACTCTGTACCGGTACCCCCTGTATATAGCCTCCACATTGACTCTGTACCGGTACCCCCTGTATATAGCCTCCACATTGACTCTGTACCGGTACCCCCTGTATATAGCCTCCACATTGACTCTGTACCGGTACCCCCTGTATATAGCCTCCACATTGACTCTGTACCGTAACACCCTGTATATAGCCTCCACATTGACTCTGTACCGGTACCCCCTGTATATAGCCTCCACATTGACTCTGTACCGGTACCCCCTGTATATAGCCTCCACATTGACTCTGTACCGGTACCCCCTGTATATAGCCTCCACATTGACTCTGTACCGGTACCCCCTGTATATAGCCTCCACATTGACTCTGTACCGGTACCCCCTGTATATAGCCTCCACATTGACTCTGTACCGGTACTCCCTGTATATAGTCTCCACATTGACTCTGTACCGTAACACCCTGTATATAGCCTCCACATTGACTCTGTACCGGTACCCCCTGTATATAGTCTCCACATTGACTCTGTACCGGTACCCCCTGTATATAGCCTCCACATTGACTCTGTACCGGTACCCCTGTATATAGTCTCCACATTGACTCTGTACCGGTACCCCCTGTATATAGTCTCCACATTGACTCTGTACCGGTACCCCTGTATATAGCCTCCACATTGACTCTGTACCGGTACCCCCTGTATATAGCCTCCACATTGACTCTGTACCAGTACCCCCTGTATATAGCCTCCACATTGACTCTGTACCGGTACCCCCTGTATATAGCCTCCACATTGACTCTGTACCGGTACCCCCTGTATATAGCCTCCACATTGACTCTGTACCGGTATCCCCTGTATATAGCCTCCACATTGACTCTGTACCGGTACCCCCTGTATATAGCCTCCACATTGACTCTGTACCGGTACCACCTGTATATAGCCTCCACATTGACTCTGTACTGGTACCCCCTGTATATAGCCTCCACATTGACTCTGTACCGGTACCCCCTGTATATAGCCTCCACATTGACTCTGTACCGGTACCCCCTGTATATAGCCTCCACATTGACTCTGTACCGGTACCCCCTGTATATAGCCTCCACATTGACTCTGTACCGTAACACCCTGTATATAGCCTCCACATTGACTCTGTACCAGTAACACCCTGTATATAGTCTCCACATTGACTCTGTACCGGTACCCCCTGTATATAGCCTCCACATTGACTCTGTACCAGTACCCCCTGTATATAGTCTCCACATTGACTCTGTACCGGTACCCCCTGTATATAGCCTCCACATTGACTCTGTACCGGTACCCCCTGTATATAGCCTCCACATTGACTCTGTACCGTAACACCCTGTATATAGCCTCCACATTGACTCTGTACCAGTAACACCCTGTATATAGTCTCCACATTGACTCTGTACCGGTACCCCCTGTATATAGCCTCCACATTGACTCTGTACCAGTACCCCCTGTATATAGCCTCCACATTGACTCTGTACCGGCACCCTGTATATAGCCTTCACATTGACTCTGTACCAGTACCCCCTGTATATAGCCTCCACATTGACTCTGTACCGGTACCCCCTGTATATAGCCTCCACATTGACTCTGTACCGTAACACCCTGTATATAGCCTCCACATTGACTCTGTACCGGTACCCCCTGTATATAGCCTCCACATTGACTCTGTACCGGTACCCCCCTGTATATAGCCTCCACATTGACTCTGTACCGGTACCCCCTGTATATAGCCTCCACATTGACTCTGTACCGGTACCCCCTGTATATAGCCTCCACATTGACTCTGTACCGGTACCCCCTGTATATAGCCTCCACATTGACTCTGTACCGGTACCCCCTGTATATAGCCTCCACATTGACTCTGTACCGGTACCCCCTGTATATAGCCTCCACATTGACTCTGTACCGGTACCCCCTGTATATAGCCTCCACATTGACTCTGTACTGGTACCCCCTGTATATAGCCTCCACATTGACTCTGTACCGGTACCCCCTGTATATAGCCTCCACATTGACTCTGTACTGGTACCCCCTGTATATAGCCTCCACATTGACTCTGTACCGGTACCCCCTGTATATAGCCTCCACATTGTTATTTTATTTTTGCACCTTAATAATTTATATTTTTTGTTGGTTTTTTTTCTTCTTTATTTACATATTTTATGTCATTTATTTATTTTTTACTTCAGTTTATTTTAGTAAATACTTTCTTAACACTTATTTTGGGGTAAGGGCTTGTAAGCATTTTCACTGTAAGGTCTACTACACCTGTTGTATTCGGCGCATGTGGCAAATACAATTTGATTTGATTTGACATGTTGTACATCTTTGTTCCAGCCCTGCACTAGACAGACACATCAACTAATCATCAACCTAGCTAGTTTGCTCCTGTTGTCTCTAGTCGTTTCCCGCAGAGCAGGTCTGTTGGACGAGGGACAGGAGTCCTTGGTACACCATCACTAAGCCACCGCAGCAGCAGGTCTCCTCTTCAGTTGGTCAGCACCGCAGGCGGGCTCTGAGACAGTAGTACACTGGGAGAGATGGAGAGGGAAGGGAGGGAGAGATGGAGAGGGGAGGGAGGGAGAGATGGAGAGGGGAGGGAGGGAGGGAGAGATGGAGAGGGGAGGGAGGGGAGAGATGGAGAGATGGAGAGGGGAGGGAGGGGAGAGATGGAGAGGGGAGGGAGGGGAGAGATGGAGAGGGGAAGGAGAGATGGAGAGGGGAGGGAGGGAGAGATGGAGAGGGAGGGAGAGATGGAAGGGAGGGAGAGATGGAGAGGGAGAGATGGAGAGGGGAGGGAGGGAGAGATGGAGAGGGGAGGGAGGGAGAGATGGAGAGGGGAGGGAGGGGAGAGATGGAGAGGGAAGGGAGGGAGGGAGAGATGGAGAGGGAAGGGAGGGAGGGAGAGATGGAGAGGGGAGGGAGGGAGAGATGGAGAGGGGAGGGAGGGAGAGGGGAGAGATGGAGAGGGGAGGGAGGGAGAGGGGAGGGAGGGAGAGATGGATAGGGGAGGGAGGGAGGGAGAGATGGAGAGGGGAGGGAGGGGAGAGATGGAGAGGGGAGGGAAGGGAGAGATGGAGAGGGGAGGGAGGGGAGAGATGGAGAGGGGAGGGAGGGAGAGATGGAGAGGGGAGGGAGGGAGAGATGGAGAGGGGAGGGAGGGAGAGGGGAGAGATGGAGAGGGGAGGGAGGGAGAGATGGAGAGGGGAGGGAAGGGAGAGATGGAGAGGGGAGGGAAGGGAGAGATGGAGAGGGGAGGGAGGGAGAGATGGAGAGGGGAGGGAGGGAGAGATGGAGAGGGGAGGGAAGGAGAGATGGAGAGGGGAGGGAGGGAGAGATGGAGAGGGGAGAGATGGAGAGGGGAGGGAGGGAGAGATGGAGAGGGGAGGGAGGGAGAGATGGAGAGGGGAGGGAGGGGAGAGATGGAGAGGGGAGGGAGGGGAGAGATGGAGAGGGGAGGGAGGGAGAGATGGAGAGGGGAGGGAGGGGAGAGATGGAGAGGGGAGGGAGGGAGAGATGGAGAGGGGAGGGAGGGGAGAGATGGAGAGGGAGGGGAGAGATGGAGAGATGGAGAGGGGAGGGAGGGGAGAGATGGAGAGGGGAGGGAGGGAGAGATGGAGAGGGGAGGGAGGGAGGGAGAGATGGAGAGGGGAGGGAGGGGAGAGATGGAGAGGGGAGGGAGGGAGAGATGGAGAGGGGAGGGAGGGGAGAGATGGAGAGGGGAGGGAGGGAAGAGATGGAGAGGGGAGGGAGGGGAGAGATGGAGAGATGGAGGGAAGGGAGAGATGGAGAGGGGAGGGAGGGAGAGATGGAGAGGGGAGGGAGGGGAGAGATGGAGAAGGGGAGGGAGGGGAGAGATGGAGAGGGGAGGGAGGGGAGAGATGGAGAGGGGAGGGAAGGGAGAGATGGAGAGGGGAGGGAGGGAGAGATGGAGAGGGGAGGGAGGGAGAGATGAGAGGGAGGGAGGGAGAGATGGAGAGGGGAGGGAGGGGAGAGATGGAGAGGGGAGGGAGGGGAGAGATGGAGAGGGGAGGGAGGGAGAGATGGAGAGGGGAGGGAGGGGAGAGATGGAGAGGGGAGGGAGGGGAGAGATGGAGAGGGGAGGGAGGGGAGAGATGGAGAGGGGAGGGAGGGAGAGATGGAGAGGGGAGGGAGGGAGAGATGGAGAGGGGAGGGAGGGAGAGATGGAGAGGGGAGGGAGGGAGAGATGGAGAGGGGAGGGAGGGAGAGATGGAGAAGGGTGGAAGGAGAGATGGAGAGGGGAGGGAGGGGAGAGATGGAGAGGGGAGGGAGGGAGAGATGGAGAGGGGAGGGAGGGAGAGATGGAGGGAGATGAGAGGGTGATGAGAGAACTGTGTGGTGTGGAGGATGGGCCTGGCTTCAGCTGCTGAGGGCATCCATACAAGATGTTGCCTGGGCCTATATCCAGACATGCACAAACACACACAGACACACTCACACCACACACACACACACACACACACACACCTACTGGAAATGTACACACATATACACACAAATACACACAAACTGGGCATGCAAATACACACAGCAGTGGTTTGTGTAACTTTATCAAACAAACCTCAGGCTCAGTGGACAACAGACAGACTGTTATCCACCTCATTTTTAAACGCTTTTAAAACACAGAAGCCAACCTGGGAAACGATAGATACAACTTCCTCCTCTCTCCTGCGTGATCGTAATTCATGTGCGCTCCACTAGAAATCCCTTTATTAGCATGTTTCTGTTAACTGGTATATAATGACAAAATAAACCATATTCCTGGCCTGCTAATGTGCAGAAGAATGGTTTCCCAATCAGGCAGCATTCAAAGCGCCAGGCTTTTGAGCAGTTATTCAAATAGCATAAACTGTTCACTGCAGTTTACAGCCTAGACTACATTTTTGTTTTGCACTTTGTCGTAAGCCCAGATAGAATCATTTTCTTGCCTGAAAAACATAGATCTAATCAATAGTTGAGCTTTGCTTCCACAGGGACCACAGAGAGCAGCCTGGATGAATGCACAGATCTGACAACTTTATTTATTGTACTTTGACAGGTAAATATATTTAGCCTATAGCTTTAATATTTAGCTAATGAATGGCCTAATATTTAGCTAATTAATGGCCTAATATTTAGCTCCTGACTTCCAGCCATTCCAGTAGGCTATATGCTATATGCTATAGGCTATATGCTATATACTATAGGCTATAGGCTATAGGCTATATACTACATACTATATGCTATAGGCTATATGCTATATGCTATATGCTATAGGCTATATACTATATGCTATATGCTATTTACTATAGGCTATATACTATAGGCTATATACTATATGCTATATGCTATAGGCTATATGCTATAGGCTATATACTACATACTATATGCTATAGGCTATATGCTATATGCTATAGGCTATATACTATATGCTATATGCTATTTACTATATGCTATTTACTATAGGCTATATACTATAGGCTATAGGCTATAGGCTATATACTATATGCTATAGGCTATATGCTATAGGCTATATGCTATAGGCTATATGCTATAGGCTATATGCTATAGGCAATATATTATAGGCTATATACTATATGCTATAGGCTATATGCTATAGGCTATATACTACATACTATATGCTATAGGCTATAGGCTATATGCTATAGGCTATAGGCTATATGCAAGCTTCTCCGCAATATGCCATCCCTCTTCTCCTAAAATCCCTGGAAAAGCTATAGGCTACAAAAGGCTATAGATCATTCATTTTTATATATTTTTTATACTAGGCCTAATAGCGGGGGGGGGGGGGGGGGGGAGAAGCAGGCTTGATCTTGCTAATTGCTGAATGTAAAACAGGCCCACAGGATAGGCCAAATTAACTGTCAGGGAAAGGTCAGGAGAGAAAGTGAGTTGATGTAATCACTTTTGAAAAAAAATAAAACCCAAAAAAGGAATTTACAACTATTAGAAAAAAATGGAGCAACTTGCGCAACGAGGCAATGACATGCTGTAAAAGATGAGCAGGCTAAACACGTTTCTTTTTGAATTGCTACATTTAAATACAAGTTACTATACACTGAACCAAAACAATTTCAGAGATGTTACTGAGTTACAGTTCATAAGGAAAAATAAATTCATTAGGCCCTAACATATGACTGGGCAGGGAAGCAGCCATGGGTGGGCCTTGAAGGGCAAGGCCCACCCACTTGGCAGCCAGGCCCAGCCCCCTCAGACGATCCTGGCAGGTGAAGAAGCCGGATGTAGAGGTCCTGGGCTGATGTGGTTACAAGTGGTCTGCGGTTGTGAGGCAGGTTGGACGTACTGCCAAATTCTCTAAAACAATGTTGGAGGCAGTTTATGGTAGAGAAATTAACATTAAATTATCTGGCAACAGCTCTGGTGGACATTCCTGCAGTCAGCACGACAATTGCATGCTCCCTCAAAATCTGTGGCATTGTGTTGTGTGACAAAACTGCACATTTTAGAGAGGCTTTTTATTGTCCCCAGCACAAGGTGCATCTGTGTAACGATCATGCTGTTTAATCAGCTTCTTGATATACCACACCTGTCAGGTGGATGGATTATCTTGACAAAAGAGAAATGCACACTAACAGGGATGTAAACAAATTTGTGCACTAAATAACACTTTACATGCCGTCCCTAGGAGGGGTGCGTCACTGACGCGTCACTGACGTGATCTTCCTGTCTGGGTCGGTGCCCCCCCTTGGGTTGTGTCGTGGCGGAGATCTTTGTGGGCTCTACTCGGCCTTGTCTCAGGATGGTAAGTTGGTGGTTGAAGATATCCCTCTAGTGGTGTGGGGGCTGTGCTTTGGCAAAGTGGGTGGGGTTATATCCTGCCTGTTTGGCCCTGTCCGGGGGTATCATCGGATGGGGCCACAGTGTCTCCCGACCCCTCCTGTCTCAGCCTCCAGTATTTATGCTGCAGTAGTTTATGTGTCGGGGGGCTAGGGTCAGTCTGTTATATCTGGAGTATTTCTCCTGTCTTATCCGGTGTCCTGTGTGAACTTAAGTATGCTCTCTCTAATTCTCTCTTTCTCTCTCTTTCTTTCTCTCTCTCGGAGGACCTGAGCCCTAGGACCATGCCTCAGGACTCCTGGCATGATGACTCCTTGCTGTCCCCAGTCCACTTGGCCGTGCTGCTGCTCCAGTTTCAACTGTTCTGCCTGCGGCTATGGAACCCTGACCTGTTCACCGGACACCTGCAGAAGGGAGGTAAAGCTGACGTCGAATCCATCACTTCTGTTGTTTGGCTGTGCCCATAGCAATGTTACGAAATGAGGTGGATATCATTTCAGTCATGCTACTGTCAGTCAGTCATATTCGTGATGTGAACTACCTACTGCGTGTGCCGCAATACCTCGGCTCACATTGTGATAGCAGCGTATGTTCGATACGGTGGAGGCTGCTGAGGGGAGGACGGCTCATGACAATGTCTGGAACGGGTGAATGGAACGGCATCAAACACATACAAACCATGTGTTTGATACCGTTCCACATGTACGGCCTCAGCCATTACCCATAGCCCGTCCTCCTCCCTAAATAAGGTTTAATAGGTATCACTGTAGAGTAGGAAACATAATCCCTGTCCTTCTCTATTGACAGTGTGCCACATGAGACATGTGAAATCAACCATTACCAGCAGGGAGCGCTGTTTCCTCTGTATTTTATATCTGTACCATGTGTTGGAGCTGTTTCCTCTGGATTTTATATCTGTACCATGTGTTGGAGCTGTTTCCTCTGTATTTTATATCTGAACCATGTGTTGGAGCTGTTTCCTCTGTATTTTATATCTGCACCATGTGTTGGAGCTGTTTCCTCTGTATTTTATATCTGTACCATGTGTTGGAGCTGTTTCCTCTGGATTTTATATCTGTACCATGTGTTGGAGCTGTTTCCTCTGTATTTTATATCTGAACCATGTGTTGGAGCTGTTTCCTCTGTATTTTATATCTGCACCATGTGTTGGAGCTGTTTCCTCTGTATTTTATATCTGTACCATGTGTTGGAGCTGTTTCCTCTCTGTATTTTATATCTGCACCATGTGTTGGAGCTGTTTTCTCTCTGTATTTTATATCTGTACCATGTGTTGGAGCTGTTTCCTCTGTATTTTATATCTGCACCATGTGTTGGAGCTGTTTTCTCTCTGTATTTTATATCTGAACCATGTGTTGGAGCTGTTTCCTCTGTATTTTATATCTGCACCATGTGTTGGAGCTGTTTCCTCTGTATTTTATATCTGTACCATGTGTTGGAGCTGTTTCCTCTGTATTTTATATCTGTACCATGTGTTGGAGCTGTTTCCTCTGTATTTTATATCTGTACCATGTGTTGGAGCTGTTTCCTCTGTATTTTATATCTGTACCATGTGTTGGAGCTGTTTCCTCTCTGTATTTTATATCTGCACCATGTGTTGGAGCTGTTTTCTCTCTGTATTTTATATCTGTACCATGTGTTGGAGCTGTTTTCTCTCTGTATTTTATATCTGTACCATGTGTTGGAGCTGTTTTCTCTCTGTATTTTATATCTGCACCATGTGTTGGAGCTGTTTTCTCTCTGTATTTTATATCTGTACCATGTGTTGGAGCTGTTTTCTCTCTGTATTTTATATCTGAACCATGTGTTGGAGCTGTTTCCTCTCTGTATTTTATATCTGTACCATGTGTTGGAGCTGTTTCCTCTGTATTTCATATCTGTACCATGTGTTGGAGCTGTTTCCTCTCTGTATTTTATATCTGTACCATGTGTTGGAGCTGTTTTCTCTCTGTATTTTATATCTGCACCATGTGTTGGAGCTGTTTTCTCTGTATTTTATATCTGTACCATGTGTTGGAGCTGTTTTCTCTCTGTATTTTATATCTGCACCATGTGTTGGAGCTGTTTTCTCTGTATTTTATATCTGTACCATGTGTTGGAGCTGTTTTCTCTGTATTTTATATCTGAACCATGTGTTGGAGCTGTTTCCTCTGTATTTTATATCTGCACCATCTGTTGGAGCTGTTTTCTCTCTGTATTTTATATCTGTACCATGTGTTGGAGCTGTTTCCTCTGTATTTTATATCTGCACCATGTGTTGGAGCTGTTTCCTCTGTATTTTATATCTGCACCATGTGTTGGAGCTGTTTCCTCTGTATTTTATATCTGCACCATGTGTTGGAGCTGTTTCCTCTGTATTTTATATCTGTACCATGTGTTGGAGCTGTTTCCTCTGTATTTTATATCTGTACCATGTGTTGGAGCTGTTTCCTCTGTATTTTATATCTGTACCATGTGTTGGAGCTGTTTCCTCTGTATTTTATATCTGAACCATGTGTTGGAGCTGTTTCCTCTGTATTTTATATCTGAACCATGTGTTGGAGCTGTTTCCTCTGTATTTTATATCTGCACCATGTGTTGGAGCTGTTTCCTCTGTATTTTATATCTGTACCATGTGTTGGAGCTGTTTCCTCTGTATTTTATATCTGTACCATGTGTTGGAGCTGTTTCCTCTGTATTTTATATCTGAACCATGTGTTGGAGCTGTTTCCTCTGTATTTTATATCTGAACCATGTGTTGGAGCTGTTTCCTCTGTATTTTATATCTGCACCATGTGTTGGAGCTGTTTCCTCTGTATTTTATATCTGTACCATGTGTTGGAGCTGTTTCCTCTGTATTTTATATCTGAACCATGTGTTGGAGCTGTTTCCTCTGTATTTTATATCTGTACCATGTGTTGGAGCTGTTTCCTCTGTATTTTATATCTGCACCATGTGTTGGAGCTGTTTTCTCTCTGTATTTTATATCTGAACCATGTGTTGGAGCTGTTTCCTCTGTATTTTATATCTGCACCATGTGTTGGAGCTGTTTTCTCTCTGTATTTTATATCTGTACCATGTGTTGGAGCTGTTTCCTCTGTATTTTATATCTGTACCATGTGTTGGAGCTGTTTTCTCTCTGTATTTTATATCTGTACCATGTGTTGGAGCTGTTTCCTCTGTATTTTATATCTGTACCATGTGTTGGAGCTGTTTCCTCTGTATTTTATATCTGCACCATGTGTTGGAGCTGTTTCCTCTGTATTTTATATCTGAACCATGTGTTGGAGCTGTTTCCTCTGTATTTTATATCTGCACCATGTGTTGGAGCTGTTTCCTCTGTATTTTATATCTGCACCATGTGTTGGAGCTGTTTCCTCTGTATTTTATATCTGCACCATGTGTTGGAGCTGTTTCCTCTGTATTTTATATCTGTACCATGTGTTGGAGCTGTTTTCTCTGTATTTTATATCTGCACCATGTGTTGGAGCTGTTTTCTCTCTGTATTTTATATCTGAACCATGTGTTGGAGCTGTTTCCTCTGTATTTTATATCTGTACCATGTGTTGGAGCTGTTTCCTCTGTATTTTATATCTGAACCATGTGTTGGAGCTGTTTCCTCTGTATTTTATATCTGAACCATGTGTTGGAGCTGTTTCCTCTGTATTTTATATCTGAACCATGTGTTGGAGCTGTTTCCTCTGTATTTTATATCTGTACCATGTGTTGGAGCTGTTTCCTCTGTATTTTATATCTGTACCATGTGTTGGAGCTGTTTACTGGAGCTGTTACCTGGAGCTGTTTAATGATATATTATTGTCCTCTTTGCCTCTCTTTTTCTCCCTCTGTCTCTCTCTCTCTGTATCTCTCTCTCTCTTTATTACTCCCTCTTTCATTATCTCTGTCACTCTCTCGTTCTCTCCCTCCCCCCTCTCTCTCTGCCCCACTGGCCAACACTTCCTGACTGGCAGGAGGGTTCCATGGGGCTGCTATGGTAACAGAACCATGCTGCTGCCACGGCAACCTGCAGTCGAGACGTTAGCGACCAGAAGTCTTCTGAAATTAGATTGACTTTGATGACAACTTGACCTCAGGCTGGTTAAATATTGGTCTCCGTACCAAATATAGGACAACACTTTTGGCCGGGGCTCTGGTAAAAAAGTTATACACTATATACAGTCTTAGAAAAAAAGGCTTCCAAAAGAGTTCTTTGGCTGTCGCCAAAGAGAGACAGTGTTCCTCCTGAACTACAGTAGATGACTAGAGACAGTGTTCCTCCTGAACTACAGTAGATGACTAGAGACAGTGTTCCTCCTGAACTACAGTAGATGACTAGAGACAGTGTTCCTCCTGAACTACAGTAGATGACTAGAGACAGTGTTCCTCCTGAACTACAGTAGATGACTAGAGACAGTGTTCCTGGACTACAGTAGATGACTAGAGACAGTGTTCCTCCTGAACTACAGTAGATGACTAGAGACAGTGTTCCTCCTGGACTACAGTAGATGTCTAGAGACAGTGTTCCTCCTGAACTACAGTAGATGACTAGAGACAGTGTTCCTGGACTACAGTAGATGACTAGAGACAGTGTTCCTCCTGAACTACAGTAGATGACTAGAGACAGTGTTCCTCCTGAACTACAGTAGATGACTAGAGACAGTGTTCCTCCTGAACTACAGTAGATGACTAGAGACAGTGTTCCTGGACTACATTAGATGTCTAGACAGTGTTCCTCCTGAACTACAGTAGATGTCTAGACAGTGTTCCTCCTGAACTACAGTAGATGTCTAGACAGTGTTCCTCCTGAACTACAGTAGATGACTAGAGACAGTGTTCCTGGACTACAGTAGATGACTAGAGACAGTGCTCCTGGACTACATTAGATGTCTAGACAGTGTTCCTCCTGAACTACAGTAGATGTCTAGACAGTGTTCCTCCTGAACTACAGTAGATGACTAGAGACAGTGTTCCTGGACTACAGTAGATGACTAGAGACAGTGTTCCTCCTGAACTACAGTAGATGTCTAGAGACAGTGTTCCTCCTGAACTACAGTAGATGACTAGAGACAGTGTTCCTCCTGGACTACAGTAGATGACTAGAGACAGTGTTCCTGGACTACAGTAGATGACTAGAGACAGTGTTCCTGAACTACAGTAGATGTCTAGACAGTGTTCCTCCTGAATTACAGTAGATGACTAGAGACAGTGTTCCTCCTGAACTACAGTAGATGTCTAGACAGTGTTCCTCCTGAACTACAGTAGATGACTAGAGACAGTGTTCCTGGACTACAGTAGATGACTAGAGACAGTGTTCCTCCTGGACTACAGTAGATGACTAGAGACAGTGTTCCTCCTGGACTACAGTAGATGACTAGAGACAGTGTTCCTCCTGAACTACAGTAGATGACTAGAGACAGTGCTCCTGGACTACATTAGATGTCTAGAGACAGTGCTCCTCCTGAACTACAGTAGATGTCTAGACAGTGTTCCTCCTGAACTACAGTAGATGTCTAGACAGTGTTCCTCCTGAACTACAGTAGATGACTAGAGACAGTGTTCCTCCTGAACTACAGTAGATGACTAGAGACAGTGTTCCTGAACTACAGTAGATGACTAGAGACAGTGTTCCTCCTGGACTACAGTAGATGTCTAGAGACAGTGTTCCTGAACTACAGTAGATGACTAGAGACAGTGTTCCTGAACTACAATAAATGTCTAGAGACAGTGTTCCTCCTGAACTACAGTAGATGACTAGAGACAGTGTTCCTCCTGAACTACAGTAGATGACTAGAGACAGTGTTCCTGAACTACAGTAGATGTCTAGACAGTGTTCCTCCTGAACTACAGTAGATGACTAGAGACAGTGTTCCTCCTGAACTACAGTAGATGTCTAGACAGTGTTCCTCCTGAACTACAGTAGATGTCTAGACAGTGTTCCTCCTGAACTACAGTAGATGTCTAGAGACAGTGTTCCTGAACTTTCATATGTGCAAGTGACATTTGCCATTTCACATGTAAAACATCTCCACATGTGAAAATCTTACTTTCACATGTGTCTGAAAACCACATTTTTTTTCATGTTTTATGCAGCAGAAGGGGCAAACCACAGTTGAAACAATTACAAATCAAAATGCTATGGGATGGGCTGTAGAAATGCAACCACTCACATTCAAATACAGAGCTATGGACTGACCATCCATGATTTTCAAAATTATAGTTTTAACCATGTTTTGAGGTTATACAGTGTTTGTTTACATTTACTTTATTTATAAACATTAGAGTAAAAATAATGGAGTGTGACAGTTAAACTAAGGTCATCAAGCATTTCTAAGTTATATTGTTTAAGAATCAATTGGTACTTAACATTAGTTAATAAGTCCAAAAATGGATGTGGCAACTGCACAGCCAGTAGATACACTGTAAACCCGAGCCTGTATTTTATTTACAGATGAGGATGAGATTTCTGCTGAGGGCAGTAGATACATTATTAAAATAGATGGTCCCTTAGAGGTTATAAACAACAGCATGGCTGTGTATGTCTGTGTGTTAAACAGAAGGGCTGAGCCAGCAGTACTGTACGGTTGGCCAGTTTGGACTTGGTCCAGTGTGGTCAGTCAGTCTCCACAGGTATTAATAGGGCCGTCTCGCGGACTTAGACACGTATAGCAGAAAAGGGGCAATGAAGAAACAATCCAGAAATGGCAATCGAAATATAAGGGATATGTAGATGGTATATAGGGGATATGTGGATGGATATATAGGGGATATGTAGATGGTATATAGGGGATATGTAGATGGTATATAGGGGATATGTAGATGGTATATAGGGGATATGTAGATGGTATATAGGGGATATGTAGATGGGTATATAAGGGATATGTAGATGGTATATAGGGGATATGTAGATGGTATATAGGGGATATGTAGATGGTATATAGGGGATATGTAGATGGGTATATAAGGGATATGTAGATGGTATATAGGGGATATGTAGATGGATATATAGGGGATATGTAGATGGATATATAGGGGATATGTAGATGGTATATAGGGGATATGTAGATGGATATACAGGGGATATGTAGATGGTATATAGGGGATATGTAGATGGCTATATAGGGGATATGTAGATGGTATATAAGGGATATGTAGATGGTATATAGGGGATATGTAGATGGATATATATAGGGGATATGTAGATGGTATATAGGGGATATGTAGATGGATATATAGGGGATATGTAGATGGGTATATAGGGATATGTAGATGGGTATATAGGGGATATGTAGATGGGTATATAGGGGATATGTAGATGGTGATATAGGGGATATGTAGATGAAATATAGGGATATGTAGATAGGTATATAGGGGATATGTAGATGTTATATAGGGGATATGTAGATGTTATATAGGGGATATGTAGATGGGTATATAGGGGATATGTAGATGGTTACATCGGGGATATGTAGATGGATATATAGGGATATGGAGATGGGTATATAGGGATATGTAGATGGGTATATAGGGATATGTAGATGGGTATATAGGGATATGTAGATGGTATATAGGGGATATGTGGATGGATATATAGGGATATGTAGATGGGTATATAGGGATATGTAGATGGGTATATAGGGATATGTAGATGGGTATATAGGGATATGTAGATGGTATATAGGGGATATGTAGATGGATATATAGGGATATGTTGATGGGTATATAGGGGATATGTAGATGGTTATATAGGGATATGTAGATGGTATATAGGGGATATGCAGATGGATATATAGGGGATATGTAGATGGGTATATAGGGGATATGTAGATGGGTATATAGGGGATATGTAGATGGATATATAGGGGATATGTAGATGGAGTATATAGGGGATATGTAGATGGTATATAGGGGATATGTAGATGGATATATAGGGGATATGTAGATGGATATATAGGGGATATGTAGATGGTATATAGGGGATATGTAGATGGGTATATAGGGGATATGTAGATGGTATATAGGGGATATGTAGATGGTATATAGGGGATATGTAGATGGTATATAGGGGATATGTAGATGGTTATATAGGGGATATGTAGATGGGTATATAGGGGATATGTAGATGGTTATATAGGGATATGTAGATGGTATATAGGGGATATGTAGATGGTGATATAGGGATATGTAGATGGTGATATAGGGATATGTAGATAGGTATATAGGGGATATGTAGATGTTATATAGGGGATATGTAGATGTTATATAGGGGATGTGTAGATGGGTATATAGGGGATATGTAGATGGGTACATAGGGGATATGTAGATGGATATATAGGGACATGGATATGGGTATATAGATGGGTATATAGGGGATATGTAGATGGTTATATAGGGGATATGTAGATGGATATATAGGGACATGGATATGGGTATATAGATGGGTATATAAGGGATATGTAGATGGTATATAGGGGATATGTAGATGGTTATATAGGGGATATGTAGATGGGTATATAGGGGATATGTAGATGGGTATATAAGGGATATGTAGATGGGTATATAGGGATATGAAGATGGATATATAGGGATATGTAGATGGGTATATAGGGATATGTAGATGGATATATAGGGATATGTAGATGGTATATAGGGGATATGTAGATGGATATATAGGGATATGTAGATGGTTATATAAGGGATATGTAGATGGATATATATGGGATATGTAGATGGGTATATAGCGGATATGTAGATGGTTATATAGGGGACATGTAGATGGTTATATAGGGGATATGTAGATGAGTATATAGGGGATATGTAGATGGTATATAGGGGATATGTAGATGGATATATAGGGGATATGTAGATGGGTATATAGGGGATATGTAGATGGTTATATAGGGATATGTAGATGGTATATAGGGGATATGTAGATGGATATATAGGGGATATGTAGATGGGTATATAGGGGATATGTAGATGGAGTTATATAGGGGACATGTAGATGGTTATATAGGGGATATGTAGATGAGTATATAGGGGATATGTAGATGGATATATAGGGGATATGTAGATGGGTTATATAGGGGATATGTAGATGGATATATAGGGGATATGTAGATGGATATATAGGGGATATGTAGATGGTATATAGGGGATATGTAGATGGTATATAGGGGATATGTAGATGGGTATATAGGGGATATGTAGATGGTATATAGGGGATATGTAGATGGTTATATAGGGGATATGTAGATGGATATATAGGGGATATGTAGATGGGTATATAGGGGATATGTAGATGGTATATAGGGGATATGTAGATGGATATATAGGGATATGTAGATGGTATATAGGGGATATGTAGATGGATATATAGGGGATATGTAGATGGATATATAGGGGATATGTAGATGGATATATAGGGATATGTAGATGGTATATAGGGGATATGTAGATGGATATATAGGGATATGTTGATGGGTATATAGGGGATATGTAGATGGTTATATAGGGATATGTAGATGGTATATAGGGGATATGTAGATGGATATATAGGGGATATGTAGATGGGTATATAGCGGATATGTAGATGGTTATATAGGGGATATGTAGATGGTTATATAGGGGATATGTAGATGGTATATAGGGGATATGTAGATGGGTATATAGGGGATATGTAGATGGTATATAGGGGATATGTAGATGGATATATAGGGGATATGTAGATGGTATATAGGGGATATGTAGATGGTATATAGGGGATATGTAGATGGGTATATAGGGGATATGTAGATGGTGATATAGGGGATATGTAGATGGTGATATAGGGATATGTAGATGGTGATATAGGGATATGTAGATGGGTATATAGGGATATGTAGATGGGGATATGTAGATGGTATATAGGGGATATGTAGATGGTTATATAGGGGATATGTAGATGGTTATATAGGGGATATGTAGATGGTATATAGAGGGATATGTAGATGGGTATATAGGGGATATGTAGATGGTATATAGGGGATATGTAGATGGGTATATAGGGGATATGTAGATGGGTATATAGGGATATGTAGATGGGTATATAGGGGATATGTAGATGGGTATATAAGGGATATGTAGATGGGTATATAGGGATATGTAGATGGATATATAGGGATATGTAGATGGATATATAGGGATATGTAGATGGTATATAGGGGATATGTAGATGGATATATAGGGGATATGTAGATGGTATATAGGGGATATGTAGATGGATATATAGGGGATATGTAGATGGGTATATAGGGGATATGTAGATGGTTATATAGGGGATATGTAGATGGTTATATAGGGGATATGTAGATGGGTATATAGGGGATATGTAGATGGGTATATAGGGGATATGTAGATGGGTATATAGGGGATATGTAGATGGTATATAGGGGATATGTAGATGGATATATAGGGATATGTAGATGGATATATAGGGATATGTAGATGGTATATAGGGGATATGTAGATGGATATATAGGGATATGTAGATGGGTATATAGGGGATATGTAGATGGATATATAGGGATATGTAGATGGATATATAGGGGATATGTAGATGGTATATAGGGGATATGTAGATGGATATATAGGGGATATGTAGATGGGTATATAGGGGATATGTAGATGGGTATATAGGGGATATGTAGATGGATATATAGGGATATGTAGATGGATATATAGGGGATATGTAGATGGATATATAGGGATATGTAGATGGGATATGTAGATGGATATATAGGGATATGTAGATGGGTATATAGGGGATATGTAGATGAGTATATAGGGATATGTAGATGGGTATATAGGGATATGTAGATGGGGATATGTAGATGGATATATAGGGGATATGTAGATGGTTATATAGGGGATATGTAGATGGTTATATAGGGGATATGTAGATGGTATATAGATGGGATATGTAGATGGGTATATAGGGGATATGTAGATGGTATATAGGGGATATGTAGATGGTATATAGGGGATATGTAGATGGATATATAGGGGATATGTAGATGGGTATATAGGGGATATGTAGATGGTTATATAAGGGATATGTAGATGGGTATATAGGGGATATGTAGATGGATATATAGGGATATGTAGATGGATATATAGGGATATGTAGATGGTATATAGGGGATATGTAGATGGATATATAGGGGATATGTAGATGGTATATAGGGGATATGTAGATGGATATATAGCGGATATGTAATGATATAGGGGATATGTAGATGGTTATATAGGGGATATGTAGATGGTTATATAGGGGATATGTAGATGGTTATATAGGGGATATGTAGATGGGTATATAGGGGATATGTAGATGGTTATATAGGGGATATGTAGATGGTAATATAGGGGATATGTAGATGGATATATAGGGATATGTAGATGGATATATAGGGATATGTAGATGGTATATAGGGGATATGTAGATGGATATATAGGGATGTGTAGATGGGTATATAGGGGATATGTAGATTGATATATAGGGATATGTAGATGGATATATAGGGATATGTAGATGGTATATAGGGGATATGTAGATGGATATATAGGGGATATGTAGATGGGTATATAGGGGATATGTAGATGGGTATATAGGGGATATGTAGATGGATATATAGGGATATGTAGATGGATATATAGGGATATGTAGATGTGTGATATATAGGGATATGTAGATGGGTATATAGGGATATGTAGATGGGGATATGTAGATGGATATATAGGGGATATCTAGATGGTTATATAGGATATGTAGATGGATATGTAGATGGGTATATAGGGGATATGTAGATGGTATATAGGGGATATGTAGATGGATATATAGGGATATGTAGATGGATATATAGGGATATGTAGATGGGTATATAGGGATATGTAGATGGATATATAGGGATATGTAGATGGATATATAGGGGATATGTAGATGGGTATATAGGGGATATGTAGATGGGTATGTAGGGGATATGTAGATTGATATATAGGGATATGTAGATGGATATATAGGGATATGTAGGGATATGTAGATGATATATAGGGATATGTAGATGGGTATATAGGGATATGTAGATGGGGATATGTAGATGGTATATAGGGGATATCTAGATGGTATATAGGATATGTAGATGGATATGTAGATGGGTATATAGGGGATATGTTGATGGTATATAGGGGATATGTAGATGGATATATAGGGATATGTAGATGGATATATAGGGATATGTAGATGGGTATATAGGGATATGTAGATGGATATATAGGGATATGTAGATGGTATATAGGGGATATGTAGATGGATATATAGGGGATATGTAGATGGTATATAGGGGATATGTAGATGGATATATAGGGCATATGTAGATGGGTATATAGGGGATATGTAGATGGTTATATAGGGGATATGTAGATGGTTATATAGGGGATATGTAGATGGGTATATAGGGGATATGTAGATGAGTATATAGGGGATATGTAGATGAGTATATAGGGGATATGTAGATGGATATATAGGGATATGTAGATGGATATATAGGGATATGTAGATGGTATATAGGGGATTTGTAGATGGATATATAGGGATGTGTAGATGGGTATATAGGGGATATGTAGATTGATATATAGGGATATGTAGATGGTTATATAGGGATATGTAGATGGTATATAGGGGATATGTAAATGGATATATAGGGGATATGTAGATGGGTATGTAGGGGATATGTAGATGGGTATATAGGGGATATGTAGATGGCTATATAGGGGATATGTACATGGATATATAGGGATGTGTAGATCGGTATATAGGGGATATGTACATGGATAAATTGGGATGTGTAGATCGGTATATAGGGGATGTGTAGATTGATATATAGGGATTTGTAGATGGATATATAGGGATATGGAGATGGGTATATAGGGATATGTAGATGGGGATATGTAGATGGATATATAGGGGATATCTAGATGGTTATATAGGGCATATGTAGATGGATATGTAGATGGGTATATAGGGGATATGTAGATGGTATATAGGGGATATGTAGATGGATATATAGGGATATGTAGATGGGTATATAGGGGATATGTAGATGGTATATAGGGGATATGTAGATGGATATATAGGGATATGTAGATGGGTATATAGGGGATATGTAGATGGTATATAGATGGGTATAAAGATGGGTATATAGGGGATATGTAGATGGTATATAGGGGATATGTAGATGGTTATATAGGGGATATGTAGATGGGTATATAGGGGATATATAGATGGGTATATAGGGATATGTAGATGGTATATAGGGGATATGTAGATGGATATATAGGGATAGTCAGTGTAGTCAGCTCAGCTTCCCCCATTGAGACCGTGTCTGTGCCTCGATCTAGGTTGGGCAAAATTAAAAATGGCGGTGTTCGCTTTAGCAATCTCACTAGTATAAAGACCTCCTCCATTCCTGCCATTATTGAAAGAGATTGTGATACCTCACATCTCAAAATTGGGTTACTTAATGTTAGATCCCTCACTTCCAAGGCAGTTATAGTCAATGAACTAATCACTGATAATAATCTTGATGTGATTGGCCTGACTGAAACATGGCTTAAGCCTGATGAATTTACTGTGTTAAATGAGGCCTCACCCCCAGGTTACATTAGTGACCATACCCCCCGTGCATCCGGCAAAGGCGGAGGTGTTGCTAACATTTACGATAGCAAATTTCAATTTACAAAAAAAAAAACAACAATGACGTTTTCGTCTTTTGAGCTTCTAGTCATGAAATCTATGCAGCCTACTCACTCACTTTTTATAGCTACTGTTTATAGGCCTCCTGGGCCATATGCAGTGTTCCTCACTGAGTTCCCTGAATTCCTATCGGATCTTGTAGTCATAGCAGATAATATTCTAATTTTTGGTGACTTTAACATTCACATGGAAAAGTCCACAGACCCACTCCAAAAGGCTTTCGGAGCCATCATCGACTCAGTGGGTTTTGTCCAACATGTCTCTGGACCTACTCACTGCCACAGTCATACTCTGGACCTAGTTTTGTCCCATGGAATAAATGTTGTGGATCTAAATGTTTTTCCTCATAATCCTGGACTATCGGACCACCATTTTATTACGTTTGCAATTGCAACAAATAATCTGCTCAGACCCCAACCAAGGAGCATTAAAAGTCGTGCTATAAATTCTCAGACAACCCAAAGATTCCTTGATGCCCTTCCAGACTGCCTCTGCCTACCCAAGGACGTCAGAGGACAAAAATCAGTTAACCACCTAACCGAGGAACTCAATTTAACCTTGCGCAATACCCTAGATGCAGTTGCACCCCTAAAAACTAAAAACATCTGTCATAAGAAACTAGCTCCCTGGTATACAGAAAATACACGAGCTCTGAAGCAAGCTTCCAGAAAATTGGAACGGAAATGGCGCCACACCAAACTGGAAGTCTTCCGACTAGCTTGGAAAGACAGTACCGTGCAGTATCGAAGAGCCCTTACTGCTGCTCGATCATCCTATTTTTCCAACTTAATTGAGGAAAATAAGAACAATCCGAAATTTCTTTTTGATACTGTCGCAAAGCTAACTAAAAAGCAGCCTTCGCAAATGGAGGATGGCTTTCACTTCAGCAGTAATACATTTATGAACTTCTTTGAGGAAAAGATCATGATCATTAGAAAGCAAATTACAGACTCCTCTTTAAATCTGGGTATTCCTCCAAAGCTCCATTGTCCTGAGTCTGCACAACTCTGCCAGGACCTAGGATCAAGGGAGATACTAAAGTGTTTTAGTACTATATCTCTTGACGCAATGATGAAAATAATCATGGCCTCCAAACCCTCAAGCTGCATACTGGACCCTATTCCAACTAAACTACTGAAAGAGCTGCTTCCTGTGCTTGGCCCTCCTATGTTGAACATAATAAACGGCTCTCTATCCACCGGATGTGTACCAAGCTCACTAAAAGTGGCAGTAATAAAGCCTCTCTTGAAAAAGCCGAATCTTGATCCAGAAATTATAAAAAACTATCGGCCTATATCGAATCTTCCATTCCTCTCCAAAATTTTAGAAAAAGCTGTTGCACAGCAACTGACTGCCTTCCTGAAGACAAACAATGTATACGAAACGCTTCAGTCTGGTTTTAGACCCCATCATAGCACTGAGACTGCACTTGTGAAGGTGGTAAATGACCTTTTAATGACGTCAGACCGAGGCTCTGCATCTGTCCTCGTGCTCCTAGATCTTAGTGCCGCTTTTGATACCATCGATCACCACATTCTTTTGGAGAGATTGGAAACCCAAATTGGTCTACATGGACAAGTTCTGGCCTGGTTTAGATCTTATCTGTCGGAAAGATATCAGTTTGTCTCTGTGAATGGTTTGTCCTCTGACAAATCAATTGTAAATTTCGGTGTTCCTCAAGGTTCCGTTTTAGGACCACTATTGTTTTCACTATATATTTTACCTCTTGGGGATGTCATTCGAAAACATAATGTTAAATTTCACTGCTATGCAGACGACACACAGCTGTACATTTCAATGAAACATGGTGAAGCCCCAAAATTGCCCTCGCTAGAAGCCTGTGTTTCAGACATAAAGAAGTGGATGGCTGCAAACTTTCTACTTTTAAACTCGGACAAAACAGAGATGCTTGTTCTAGGTCCCAAGAAACAAAGAGATCTTCTGTTGAATCTGACAATTAATCTGGATGGTTGTACAGTCGTCTCAAATAAAACTGTGAAGGACCTCGGCGTTACTCTGGACCCTGATCTCTCTTTTGAAGAACATATCAAGACTGTTTCAAGGACAGCTTTTTTCCATCTACGTAACATTGCAAAAATCAGAAATTTTCTGTCCAAAAATGACGCAGAAAAATTAATCCATGCTTTTGTTACTTCTAGGCTGGACTACTGCAATGCTCTACTTTCCGGCTACCCGGATAAAGCACTAAATAAACTTCAGTTAGTGCTAAATACGGCTGCTAGAATCCTGACTAGAACCAAAAAATTTGATCATATTACTCCAGTGTTAGCCTCCCTACACTGGCTTCCTGTTAAGGCAAGGGCTGATTTCAAGGTTTTACTGCTAACCTACAAAGCATTACATGGGCTTGCTCCTACCTATCTTTCCGATTTGGTCCTGCCGTACATACCTACACGTACGCTACGGTCACAAGACGCAGGCCTCCTAATTGTCCCTAGAATTTCTAAGCAAACGGCTGGAGGTAGGGCTTTCTCCTATAGAGCTCCATTTTTATGGAATGGTCTGCCTACCAATGTGAGAGACGCAGACTCAGTCTCAACCTTTAAGTCTTTACTGAAGACTTATCTCTTCAGTAGGTCCTATGATTAAGTATAGTCTGGCCCAGGAGTGTGAAGGTGAACGGAAAGGCTGGAGCAACGAACCGCCCTTGCTGTCTCTGCCTTGCCGGTTCCCCTCTTTCCACTGGGATTCTCTGCCTCTAACCCTTTTACAGAGGCTGAGTCACTGGCCTACTGGTGTTCTTCCATGCCGTCCATGGGAGGGGTGCGTCACTTGAGTGGGTTGAGTCACTGACGTGGTCTTCCTGTCTGGGTTGGCGCCCCCCCCCCCCCCCCCCTTGGGTTGTGCCATGGCGGAGATCGTTGTGGGCTATACTCGGCCTTGTCTTAGGACGGTAAGTTGGTGGTTGGAGACATCCCTCTAGTGGTGTGGGGGCTGTGCTTTGGCAAAGTGGGTGGGGTTATATCCTGCCTGTTTGGCCCTGTCCGGGGGTATCATCGGATGGGGCCACAGTGTCTTCTGATCCCTCCTGTCTCAGCCTCCAGTATTTATGCTGCAGTAGTTTATGTGTCGGGGGGCTAGGGTCAGTCTGTTACATCTGGAGTATTTCTCTTGTCTTATCCGGTGTCCTGTGTGTATTTAAATATGCTCTCTCTAATTCTCTCTTTCTCTCTTTCTGTCTTTCTCTCGGAGGACCTGAGCCCTAGGACCATGCCTCAGGACTACCTGGTATGATGACTCCTTGCTGTCCCCAGTCCACCTGGCCGTGCTGCTGCTCCAGTTTCAACTGTTCTGCCTGCGGCTATGGAACCCTGACCTGTTCACCGGACGTGCTTGTTGCACCCTCGACAACTACTATGATTATTATTATTTGACCATGCTGGTCATTTATGAACATTTTAACATTTTAACATTTTGACCATGTTCTGTTTTAATATCCACCCTGCACAGCCAGAAGAGGACTGGCCACCCCTCATAGCCTGGTTCCTCTCTAGGTTTCTTCCTAGGTTTTTGGCCTTTCTAGGGAGTTTTTCCTAGGGAGTTTTTCCTAGCCACCGTGCTTCTTTCACATGCTTTGCTTGCTGTTTGGGGTTTTAGGCTGGGTTTCTGTACAGCACTTTGAGAATATCAGCTGATGTACGAAGGGCTATATAAAAATAAATTTGATTTGATATGTAGATGCGTATATAGGGGATATGTAGATGGATATGTAGATGGGTATATAGGGGATATGTAGATGGGTATATAGGGGATATGTAGATGGATATGTAGATGGGTATATAGGGGATATGTAGGTGGGTATATAGGGGTTATGAAGATGGATATGTAGATGAGAATATAGGGGATATGTAGATGGATATATAGGGGATATGTAGATGGTATATAGGGATATGTAGATGGGTATATAGGGGATATGTAGATGGGTAAATAGGGGATATGTAGATGGTATATAGGGGATATGTAGATGGGTATATAGGGATATGTAGATGGGTATATATGGGATATGTAGATGGGTATATAGGGGATATGTAGATGGTTATATAGGGGATATGTAGATGGGTATATAGGGGATGTGTAGATGGATATATAGGGGATATGTAGATGGTTATATAGGGGATGTGTAGATGGATATATAGGGATATGTAGATGGGTATATAGGGATATGTAGATGGGGATATGTAGATGGATATATAGGGATATGTAGATGCGTATATAGGGGATATGTAGATGGATATGTAGATGGGTATATAGGGGATATGTAGATGGGTATATAGGGGATATGTAGATGGATATGTAGATGGGTATATAGGGGATATGTAGGTGGGTATATAGGGGTTATGAAGATGGATATGTAGATGAGAATATAGGGGATATGTAGATGGATATATAGGGGATATGTAGATGGTATATAGGGATATGTAGATGGGTATATAGGGGATATGTAGATGGGTAAATAGGGGATATGTAGATGGTATATAGGGGATATGTAGATGGATATATAGGGATATGTAGATGGGTATATATGGGATATGTAGATGGGTATATAGGGGATATGTAGATGGTTATATAGGGGATATGTAGATGGGTATATAGGGGATGTGTAGATGGATATATAGGGGATATGTAGATGGTTATATAGGGGATGTGTAGATGGATATATAGGGATATGTAGATGGGTATATAGGGATATGTAGATGGGGATATGTAGATGGATATATAGCGGATATCTAGATGGTTATATAGGGGATATGTAGATGGATATGTAGATGGGTATATAGGGGATATGTAGATGGTATATAGGGGATATGTAGATGGATATATAGGGATATGTAGATGGGTATATAGGGGATATGTAGATGGATATATAGGGATATGTAGATGGATATATAGGGGATATGTAGATGGGTATATAGGGGATATGTAGATGGATATATAGGGATATGTAGATGGGTATATAGGGGATATGTAGATGGGTATATAGGGGATATGTAGATGGTTATATAGGGGATATGTAGATGGGTATATAGGGGATGTGTAGATGGATATATAGGGGATATGTAGATGGTTATATAGGGGATGTGTAGATGGATATATAGGGATATGTAGATGGGTATATAGGGATATGTAGATGGGGATATGTAGATGGATATATAGCGGATATCTAGATGGTTATATAGGGGATATGTAGATGGATATGTAGATGGGTATATAGGGGATATGTAGATGGTATATAGGGGATATGTAGATGGATATATAGGGATATGTAGATGGGTATATAGGGGATATGTAGATGGATATATAGGGATATGTAGATGGTATATAGGGGATATGTAGATGGTTATATAGGGATATGTAGATGGTATATAGGGGATATGTAGATGGGTATATAGGGGATATGTAGATGGATATATAGGGGATATGTAGATGGTTATATAGGGGATATGTAGATGGGTATATAGGGGATATGTGGATGGATATATAGGGATATGTAGATGGTTATATAAGGGATATGTAGATGGGTATATAGGGATATGTAGATGGATATATAGGGATATGTAGATGGTATATAGGGGATATGTAGATGGATATATAGGGATATGTTGATGGGTATATAGGGGATATGTAGATGGTTATATAGGGATATGTAGATGGTATATAGGGGATATGTAGATGGATATATAGGGGATATGTAGATGGGTATATAGCGGATATGTAGATGGATATATAGGGGACATGTAGATGGTTATATAGGGGATATGTAGATGGTATATAGGGGATATGTAGATGGTATATAGGGGATATGTAGATGGTTATATAGGGGATATGTAGATGGATATATAGGGGATATGTAGATGGTATATAGGGATATGTAGATGGTATATAGGGGATATGTAGATGGTATATAGGGGATATGTAGATGGATATATAGGGATATGTAGATGGTATATAGGGATATGTAGATGGTATATAGGGGATATGTAGATGGTATATAGGGGATATGTAGATGGTATATAGGGGATATGTAGATGGTATATAGGGGATATGTAGATGGATATATAGGGGATATGTAGATGGTATATAGGGGATATGTAGATGGTATATAGGGGATATGTAGATGGATATATAGGGGATATGTAGATGGATATATAGGGATATGTAGATGTTATATAGGGGATATGTACATGGATATATAGGGATGTGTAGATGGTTATATAGGGGATATGTAGATTGATATATAGGGATATTTAGATGGATATATAGGGATATGTAGATGGTATATAGGGAAATGTAGATGGTATATATGGGATATGTAGATGGATATATAAGGATGTGTAGATGGGTATGTAGGGGTAGATGGATATATAGGGATATGTAGATGGGTATATAGGGATATGTAGATGGGGATATGTAGATGGATATATAGGGGATATCTAGATGGTTATATAGGGGATATGTAGATGGATATGTAGATGGGTATATAGGGGATATGTAGATGGTATATAGGGGATATGTAGATGGATATATAGGGATATGTAGATGGGTATATAGGGGATATGTAGATGGTATATAGGGGATATGTAGATGGATATATAGGGATATGTAGATGGGTATATAGGGGATATGTAGATGGTATATAGATGGGATATGTAGATGGGTATATAGGGGATATGTAGATGGTATATAGGGGATATGTAGATGGTTATATAGGGGATATGTAGATGGGTATATAGGGGATATGTAGATGGGTATATAGGGATATGTAGAAGGTATATAGGGGATATGTAGATGGATATATAGGGATATGTAGATGGGTATATAGGGGATTGTAGATGGTATATAGGGGATATGTAGAATATGTAGATGGATATATAGGGATATGTAGATGGGTATATAGGGGATATGTAGATGGATATATAGGGGATATGTAGATGGTATATAGGGGATATGTAGATGGATATATAGGGGATATGTAGATGGTATATAGGGGATATGTAGATGGTGATATAGGGGATATGTAGATGGATATATAGGGATATGTAGATAGGTATATAGGGGATATGTAGATGTTATATAGGGGATATGTAGATGTTATATAGGGGATATGTAGATGGGTATATAGGGGATATGTAGATGGTTACATAGGGGATATGTAGATGGATATATAGGGATATGGAGATGGGTATATAGATGGGTATATAAGGGATATGTAGATGGTATATAGGGGATATGTAGATGGTTATATAGGGGATATGTAGATGGGTATATAGGGGATATGTAGATGGTATATAGGGATATGTAGATGGGTATATAGGGATATGTAGATGGATATATAGGGATATGTAGATGGGTATATAGGGATATGTAGATGGATATATAGGGATATGTAGATGGTATATAGGGGATATGTAGATGGATATATAGGGATATGTAGATGGTTATATAAGGGATATGTAGATGGGTATATAGGGATATGTAGATGGGTATATAGGGATAAGTAGATGGTATATAGGGGATATGTAGATGGATATATAGGGATATGTTGATGGGTATATAGGAGATATGTAGATGGTTATATAGGGATATGTAGATGGTATATAGGGGATATGTAGATGGATATATACGGGATATGTAGATGGGTATATAGCGGATATGTAGATGGTTATATAGGGGACATGTAGATGGTTATATAGGGGATATGTAGATGAGTATATAGGGGATATGTAGATGGATATATAGGGGATATGTAAATGGTTATACAGGGGATATGTAGATGGATATATAGGGGATATGTAGATGGATATATAGGGATATGTAGATGGTATATAGGGGATATGTAGATGGTATATAGGGGATATGTAGATGGATATATAGGGGATATGTAGATGGATATATAGGGGATATGTAGATGGATATATAGGGATATGTAGATGTTATATAGGGGATATGTACATGGATATATAGGGATGTGTAGATGGTTATATAGGGGATATGTAGATTGATATATAGGGATATTTAGATGGATATATAGGGATATGTAGATGGTATATAGGGAAATGTAGATGGTATATATGGGATATGTAGATGGATATATAAGGATGTGTAGATGGGTATGTAGGGGATATGTAGATGAATATATAGGGATATGTAGATGGGTATATAGGGAAATGTAGATGGGGATATGTAGATGGATATATAGGGGATATCTAGATGGTTATATAGGGGATATGTAGATGGATATATAGGGATATGGAGATGGGTATATAGATGGGTATATAAGGGATATATAGATGGTATATAGGGGATATGTAGATGGGTATATAGGGGATATGTAGATGGTTATATAAGGGATATGTAGATGGGTATATAGGGATATGTAGATGGATATATAGGGATATGTAGATGGTTATATAAGGGATATGTAGATGGATATATATAGGGATATGTAGATGATATATAGGGATATGTAGATGGTATATAGGGGATATGTAGATGGATATATAGGGATATGTTGATGGGTATATAGGGGATATGTAGATGGTTATATAGGGATTTGTAGATGGTATATAGGGGATATGTAGATGGATATATAGGGGATATGTAGATGGGTATATAGCGGATATGTAGATGGTTATATAGGGGACATGTAGATGGTTATATAGGGGATATGTAGATGAGTATATAGGGGATATGTAGATGGTTATATAGGGGATATGTAGATGGATATATAGGGGATATGTAGATGGATATATAGGGATATGTAGATGGTATATAGGGGATATGTAGATGCTATATAGGGGATATGTAGATGGATATATATAGGGGATATGTAGATGGATATATAGGGGATATGTAGATGGATATATAGGGATATGTAGATGGGATATGTAGATGGATATATAAGGATGTGTAGATGGGTATGTAGGGGATATGTAGATGAATATATAGGGATATGTAGATGGGTATATAGGGATATGTAGATGGGGATATGTAGATGGTTATATAGGGGATATGTAGATGGTATATAGATGGGTATAGCTGGGTATATAGGGGATATGTAGATGGTATATAGGGGATATGTAGATGGTTATATAGGGGATATGTAAATGGATATATAGGGATATGTAGATGGGTATATAGGGGATATGTAGATGGTTATATAAGGGATATGTAGATGGGTATATAGGGATATGTAGATGGATATATAGGGATATGTAGATGGTTATATAAGGGATATGTAGATGGATATATATAGGGATATGTAGATGGATATATAGGGATATGTAGATGGTATATAGGGGATATGTAGATGGATATATAGGGATATGTTGATGGGTATATAGGGGATATGTAGATGGTTATATAGGGATATGTAGATGGTATATAGGGGATATGTAGATGGATATATAGGGGATATGTAGATGGGTATATAGCGGATATGTAGATGGTTATATAGGGGACATGTAGATGGTTATATAGGGGATATGTAGATGAGTATATAGGGGATATGTAGATGGTTATATAGGGGATATGTAGATGGATATATAGGGGATATGTAGATGGATATATAGGGATATGTAGATGGTATATAGGGAAATGTAGATGGTATATATGGGATATGTAGATGGGTATATAGGGGATATGTAGATGGGTATGTAGGGGATATGTAGATGGATATATAGGGATATGTAGATGGTGGGTATATAGGGATATGTAGATGGGGATATGTAGATGGATATATAGGGGATATCTAGATGGTTAAATAGGGGATATGTAGATGGTTATATAGGGGATATGTAGATGGTATATAGATGGGTATATAGCTGGGTATATAGGGGATATGTAGATGGTATATAGGGGATATGTAGATGGTTATATAGGGGATATGTAAATGGATATATAGGGATATGTAGATGGGTATATAGGGGATATGTAGATGGTTATATAAGGGATATGTAGATGGGTATATAGGGATATGTAGATGGATATATAGGGATATGTAGATGGATATATAGGGATATGTAGATGGTATATAGGGGATATGTAGATGGATATATAGGGGATATGTAGATGGTATATAGGGGATATGTAGATGGATATATAGCGGATATGTAGAGGTATATAGGGGATATGTAGATGGTTATATAGGGGATATGTAGATGGTTATATAGGGGATATGTAGATGGGTATATAGGGGATATGTAGATGGTTATATAGGGGATATGTAGATGGTAATATAGGGGATATGTAGATGGATATATAGGGATATGTAGATGGATATATAGTGATATGTAGATGGTATATAGGGAATATGTAGATGGATATATAGGGATGTGTAGATGGGTATATAGGGGATATGTAGATTGATATATAGGGATATGTAGATGGATATATAGGGATATATAGATGGTATATAGGGGATATGTAGATGGGTATATAGGGGATATGTAGATGGGTATGTAGGGGATATGTAGATTGATATATAGGGATATGTAGATGGATATATAGGGATATGTAGGGATATGTAGATGATATATAGGGATATGTAGATGGGTATATAGGGATATGTAGATGGGGATATGTAGATGGATATATAGGGGATATCTAGATGGTTATATAGGATATGTAGATGGATATGTAGATGGGTATATAGGGGATATGTTGATGGTATATAGGGGATATGTAGATGGATATATAGGGATATGTAGATGGATATATAGGGATATGTAGATGGGTATATAGGGATATGTAGATGGATATATAGGGATATGTAGATGGTATATAGGGGATATGTAGATGGATATATAGGGGATATGTAGATGGTATATAGGGGATATGTAGATGGATATATAGGGCATATGTAGATGGGTATATAGGGGATATGTAGATGGTTATATAGGGGATATGTAGATGGTTATATAGGGGATATGTAGATGGGTATATAGGGGATATGTAGATGAGTATATAGGGGATATGTAGATGGTTATATAGGGGATATGTAGATGGTGATATAGGGGATATGTAGATGGATATATAGGGATATGTAGATGGATATATAGGGATATGTAGATGGTATATAGGGGATTTGTAGATGGATATATAGGGATGTGTAGATGGGTATATAGGGGATATGTAGATTGATATATAGGGATATGTAGATGGTTATATAGGGATATGTAGATGGTATATAGGGGATATGTAAATGGATATATAGGGGATATGTAGATGGGTATGTAGGGGATATGTAGATGGATATATAGGGATATGTAGATGGGTATATAGGGGATATGTACATGGATATATAGGGATGTGTAGATCGGTATATAGGGGATATGTACATGGATAAATTGGGATGTGTAGATCGGTATATAGGGGATATGTAGATTGATATATAGGGATTTGTAGATGGATATATAGGGATATGTAGATGGGTATATAGGGATATGTAGATGGGGATATGTAGATGGATATATAGGGGATATCTAGATGGTTATATAGGGGATATGTAGATGGATATGTAGATGGGTATATAGGGGATATGTAGATGGTATATAGGGGATATGTAGATGGATATATAGGGATATGTAGATGGGTATATAGGGGATATGTAGATGGTATATAGGGGATATGTAGATGGATATATAGGGATATGTAGATGGGTATATAGGGGATATGTAGATGGTATATAGATGGGTATAAAGATGGGTATATAGGGGATATGTAGATGGTATATAGGGGATATGTAGATGGTTATATAGGGGATATGTAGATGGGTATATAGGGGATATATAGATGGGTATATAGGGATATGTAGAAGGTATATAGGGGATATGTAGATGGATATATAGGGATATGTAGATGCGTATATAGGGGATATGTAGATGGATATGTAGATGGGTATATAGGGGATATGTAGATGGGTATATAGGGGATATGTAGATGGATATGTAGATGGGTATATAGGGGATATGTAGGTGGGTATATAGGGGTTATGAAGATGGATATGTAGATGAGAATATAGGGGATATGTAGATGGATATATAGGGGATATGTAGATGGTATATAGGGATATGTAGATGGGTATATAGGGGATATGTAGATGGGTATATAGGGGATATGTAGATGGATATATAGGGATATGTAGATGGATATATAGGGATATGTAGATGGGTATATATGGGATATGTAGATGGGTATATAGGGGATATGTAGATGGGTATATAGGGGATATGTAGATGGTTATATAGGGGATTTGTAAATGCTTATATAGGGGATATGTAGATGGGTATATAGGGGATGTGTAGATGGATATATAGGGGATATGTAGATGGTTATATAGGGATATGTAGATGGGTATATAGGGATATGTAGATGGGTATATAGGGATATGTAGATGGTATATAGGGGATATGTAGATGGATATATAGGGATATGTTGATGGGTATATAGGGGATATGTAGATGGTTATATAGGGATATGTAGATGGTATATAGGGGATATGTAGATGGATATATAGGGGATATGTAGATGGGTATATAGCGGATATGTAGATGGTTATATAGGGGATATGTAGATGGTTATATAGGGGATATGTAGATGAGTATATAGGGGATATGTAGATGGTATATAGGGGATATGTAGATGGTATATAGGGGATATGTAGATGGATATATAGGGATATGTAGATGGGTATATAGGGGATATGTAGATGGTTATATAGGGGATATGTAGATGGTATATAGGGGATATGTAGATGGGTATATAGGGGATATGTAGATGGGTATATAGGGGATATGTAGATGGTTATATAGGGGATATGTAGATGGTATATAGGGGATATGTAGATGGTATATAGGGGATATGTAGATGGGTATATAGGGGATATGTAGATGGTTATATAGGGGATATGTAGATGGGTATATAGGGGATATGTAGATGGATATATAGGGATATGTAGATGGTATATAGGGGATATGTAGATGGTATATAGGGGATATGTAGATGGTATATAGGGGATATGTAGATGGATATATAGGGGATATGTAGATGGTATATAGGGGATATGTAGATGGTATATAGGGGATATGTAGATGGTATATAGGGGATATGTAGATGGTATATAGGGGATATGTAGATGGTATATAGGGGATATGTAGATGGTATATAGGGGATATGTAGATGGATATATAGGGGATATGTAGATGGATATATAGGGATATGTAGATGTTATATAGGGGATATGTACATGGATATATAGGGATTTGTAGATGGTTATATAGGGGATATGTAGATTGATATATAGGGATATTTAGATGGATATATAGGGATATGTAGATGGTATATAGGGAAATGTAGATGGTATATATGGGATATGTAGATGGATATATAAGGATGTGTAGATGGGTATGTAGGGGATATGTAGATGAATATATAGGGATATGTAGATGGGTATATAGGGATATGTAGATGGGGATATGTAGATGGATATATAGGGGATATCTAGATGGTTATATAGGGGATATGTAGATGGTTATATAGGGGATATGTAGATGGTATATAGATGGGTATATAGATGGGTATATAGGGGATATGTAGATGGTTATATAGGGGATATGTAGATGGATATATAGGGATATGTAGATGGGTATATAGGGGATATGTAGATGGTTATATAAGGGATATGTAGATGGGTATATAGGGATATGTAGATGGATATATAGGGATATGTAGATGGATATATAGGGATATGTAGATGGTATATAGGGGATATGTAGATGGATATATAGGGGATATGTAGATGGTATATAGGGGATATGTAGATGGTTATATAGGGGATATGTAGATGGTTATATAGGGGATATGTAGATGGTTATATAGGGGATAGGTAGATGGTTATATAGGGGATATGTAGATGGGTATATAGGGGATATGTAGATGGGTATATAGGGGATATGTAGATGGTTATATAGGGGATATGTAGATGGATATATAGGGATATGTAGATGGCTATATAGTGATATGTAGATGGTATATAGGGAATATGTAGATGGATATATAGGGATGTGTAGATGGGTATATAGGGGATATGTAGATTGATATATAGGGATATGTAGATGGATATATAGGGATATGTAGATGGTATATAGGGGATATGTAGATGGATATATAGGGGATATGTAGATGGGTATATAGGGGATATGTAGATGGATATATAGGGATATGTAGATGGGTATGTAGGGGATATGTAGATTGATATATAGGGATATGTAGATGGATATATAGGGATATGTAGGGATATGTAGATGATATATAGGGATATGTAGATGGGTATATAGGGATATGTAGATGGGGATATGTAGATGGATATATAGGGGATATCTAGATGGTTATATAGGATATGTAGATGGATATGTAGATGGGTATATAGGGGATATGTTGATGGTATATAGGGGATATGTAGATGGATATATAGGGATATGTAGATGGATATATAGGGATATGTAGATGGGTATATAGGGATATGTAGATGGATATATAGGGATATGTAGATGGTATATAGGGGATATGTAGATGGATATATAGGGGATATGTAGATGGTATATAGGGGATATGTAGATGAATATATAGGGCATATGTAGATGGGTATATAGCGGATATGTAGATGGTTATATAGGGGATATGTAGATGGTTATATAGGGGATATGTAGATGGCTATATAGGGGATATGTAGATGAGTATATAGGGGATATGTAGATGGTTATATAGGGGATATGTAGATGGTGATATAGGGGATATGTAGATGGATATATAGGGATATGTAGATGGATATATAGGGATATGTAGATGGTATATAGGGGATTTGTAGATGGATATATAGGGATGTGTAGATGGGTATATAGGGGATATGTAGATATATAGGGATATGTAGATGGTATATAGGGGATTTGTAGATGGATATATAGGGATGTGTAGATGGGTATATAGGGGATATGTAGATTGATATATAGGGATATGTAGATGGTTATATAGGGATATGTAGATGGTATATAGGGGATATGTAAATGGATATATAGGGGATATGTAGATGGGTATGTAGGGGATATGTAGATGGATATATAGGGATATGTAGATGGGTATATAGGGGATATGTACATGGATATATAGGGATGTGTAGATCGGTATATAGGGGATATGTACATGGATAAATTGGGATGTGTAGATCGGTATATAGGGGATATGTAGATTGATATATAGGGATTTGTAGATGGATATATAGGGATATGTAGATGGGTATATAGGGATATGTAGATGGGGATATGTAGATGGATATATAGGGGATATCTAGATGGTTATATAGGGGATATGTAGATGGATATGTAGATGGGTATATAGGGGATATGTAGATGGTATATAGGGGATATGTAGATGGATATATAGGGATATGTAGATGGGTATATAGGGGATATGTAGATGGTATATAGGGGATATGTAGATGGATATATAGGGATATGTAGATGGGTATATAGGGGATATGTAGATGGTATATAGATGGGTATAAAGATGGGTATATAGGGGATATGTAGATGGGTATATAGGGGATATATAGATGGGTATATAGGGATATGTAGAAGGTATATAGGGGATATGTAGATGGATATATAGGGATATGTAGATGCGTATATAGGGGATATGTAGATGGATATGTAGATGGGTATATAGGGGATATGTAGATGGGTATATAGGGGATATGTAGATGGATATGTAGATGGGTATATAGGGGATATGTAGGTGGGTATATAGGGGTTATGAAGATGGATATGTAGATGAGAATATAGGGGATATGTAGATGGATATATAGGGGATATGTAGATGGTATATAGGGATATGTAGATGGTATATAGGGATATGTAGATGGATATATAGGGATATGTAGATGGGTATATAGGGGATATGTAGATGGATATATAGGGATATGTAGATGGGTATATAGGGGATATGTAGATGGATATATAGGGATATGTAGATGGATATATAGGGATATGTAGATGGGTATATATGGGATATGTAGATGGGTATATAGGGGATATGTAGATGGTTATATAGGGGATTTGTAAATGCTTATATAGGGGATATGTAGATGGGTATATAGGGGATGTGTAGATGGATATATAGGGGATATGTAGATGGTTATATAGGGGATGTGTAGATGGATATATAGGGATATGTAGATGGCTATATAGGGATATGTAGATGGGGATATGTAGATGGATATATAGCGGATATCTAGATGGTTATATAGGGGATATGTAGATGGATATGTAGATGGGTATATAGGGGATATGTAGATGGTATATAGGGGATATGTAGATGGATATATAGGGATATGTAGATGGGTATATAGGGGATATGTAGATGGATATATAGGGATATGTAGATGGATATGTAGGGATATGTAGATGGGTATATAGGGATATGTAGATGGTATATAGATGGGTATATAGATGGGTATATAGGGGATATGTAGATGGTATATAGGGGATATGTAGATGGTATATAGGGGATATGTAGATGGTTATATAGGGATATGTAGATGGTATATAGGGGATATGTAGATGGGTATATAGGGGATGTGTAGATGGTTATATAGGGATATGTAGATGGGTATATAGGGGATATGTAGATGGATATATAGGGGATATGTAGATGGTTATATAGGGGATGTGTAGATGGGTATATAGGGGATATGTAGATGGTTATATAGGGGATATGTAGATGGATATAGGGGATATGTAGATGGGTATATAGGGGATATGTAGATGGTTATATAGGGGATATGTAGATGGTTATATAGGGGATATGTAGATGGGTATATAGGGGATATGTAGATGGTTATATAGGGGATATGTAGATGGGTATATAGGGGATATGTAGATGGTATATAGGGGATATGTAGATGGATATATAGGGATATGTAGATGGGTATATAGGGGATATGTAGATGGTATATAGGGATATGTATATGGGGATATGTAGATGGATATATAGGGATATGTAGATGGGTATATAGGGGATATGTAGATGGTATATAGATGGGTATATAGGGGATATGTAGATGGTATATAGGGGATATGTAGATGGTATATAGGGGATATGTAGATGGGTATATAGGGATATGTAGATGGTATATAGGGGATATGTAGATGGTTATATAGGGGATATGTAGATGGTATATAGGGGATATGTAGATGGATATATAGGGGATATGTAGATGGTTATATAGGGGATGTGTAGATGGGTATATAGGGGATATGTAGATGGTTATATAGGGGATATGTAGATGGGTATATAGGGGATATGTAGATGGCTATATAGGGGATATGTAGATGGTTATATAGGGGATATGTAGATGGGTATATAGGGGATATGTAGATGGTTATATAGGGGATATGGATATGTAGATGGATATATAGGGGATATGTAGATGGGTATATAGGGGATATGTAGATGGATATATAGGGGATATGTAGATGGGTATATAGGGATATGTAGATGGGGATATGTAGATGGATATATAGGGGATATCTAGATGGTTATATAGGGATATGTAGATGGATATGTAGATGGGTATATAGGGGATATGTAGATGGTATATAGGGGATATGTAGATGGATATATAGGGATATGTAGATGGGTATATAGGGGATATGTAGATGGATATATAGGGGATATGTAGATGGATATATAGGGGATATGTAGATGGTATATAGGGGATATGTAGATGGATATATAGGGGATATGTAGATGGTATATAGGGGATATGTAGATGGGTATATAGGGGATATGTAGATGGTTATATAGGGGATATGTAGATGGTTATATAGGGGATATGTAGATGGGTATATAGGGGATATGTAGATGGATATATAGGGATATGTAGATGGTATATAGGGGATATGTAGATGGGTATATAGGGGATATGTAGATGCGTATATAGGGGATATGTAGATGGATATGTAGATGGGTATATAGGGGATATGTAGATGGATATATAGGGGATATGTAGATGGTATATAGGGATATGTAGATGGGTATATAGGGGATATGTAGATGGATATATAGGGGATATGTAGATGGGTATATAGGGGATATGTAGATGGATATATAGGGGATATGTAGATGGATATATAGGGATATGTAGATGGATATATAGGGATATGTAGATGGGTATATAGGGGATATGTAGATGGATATATAGGGGATATGTAGATGGGTATATGGGGATATGTAGATGGGTATATAGGGGATATGTAGATGGTATATAGGGGATTGTAGATGGTTATATAGGGGATGTGTAGATGGTATATAGGGGATATGTAGATGGTATATAGGGGATTGTAGATGGATATATAGGGATATGTAGCTGGTATATAGGGGATATGTAGATGGATATATAGGGGATATGTAGATGGATATATAGGGGATATGTAGATGGGTATATAGGGGATATGTAGATGGGTATATAGGGGATATGTAGATGGGTATATAGGGGATATGTAGATGGTATATAGGGGATATGTAGATGGATATATAGGGGATATGTAGATGGGTATATAGGGGATATGTAGATGGTATATAGGGGATATGTAGATGGGTATATAGGGGATGTGTAGATGGATATATAGGGGATATGTAGATGGATATATAGGGGATATGTAGATGGGTATATAGGGGATATGTAGATGGATATATAGGGGATATGTAGATGGTTATATAGGGGATATGTAGATGGATATGTAGATGGGTATATAGGGGATGTGTAGATGGATATCTAGGGGATATGTAGATGGGTATATAGGGATATGTAGATGGGGATATGTAGAGGGATATGTATATGGGATATCTAGATGGTTATGTAGAGGGATATGTAGATGGATATGTAGATGGGTATATAGGGGATATGTAGATGGTATATAGATGGGATATGTAGATGGGTCATGTAGGGGATATGTAGATGGGTATATAGGGGATATGTAGATGGATATATAGGGGATATGTAGATGGTTATATAGGGGATGTGTAGATGGATATATAGGGGATATGTAGATGGTTATATAGGGGATATGTAGATGGGTATATAGGGGATATGTAGATGGTTATATAGGGGATATGTAGATGGTTATATAGGGGATATGTAGATGGGTATATAGGGGATATGTAGATGGGTATATAGGGGATATGTAGATGGGTATATAGGGGATATGTAGATGGGTATATAGGGGATTTGTAGATGGTTATATAGGGGATATGTAGATGGATATATAGGGGATATGTAGATGGATATATAGGGGATATGTTGATGGGTATATAGGGGATGTGTAGATGGTTCGTATAGGGGATATGTAGATGGTTATATAGGGGATATGTAGATGGTTATACTAGGGGATATGTAGATGGGTATATAGGGGATATGTAGATGGGTATATAGGGGATATGTAGATGGATTTATAGGGGATATGTAGATGGTTATATAGGGGATGTGGGGATGGGTATATAGGGGATATGTAGATGGGTATATAGGGGATGTGTAGATGGATATATAGGGGATATGTAGATGGTTATATAGGGGATATGTAGATGGTATATAGGGGATATGTAGATGGATATATAGGGGATATGTAGATGGGTATATAGGGGATATGTAGATGGGTATATAGGGGATATGTAGATGGTGATATAGGGGATATGTAGATGGTTATATAGGGGATATGTAGATGGGTATATAGGGGATATGTAGATGGGTATATAGGGGATATGTAGATGGTTATATAGGGGATATGTAGATGGGTATATAGGGGATATGTAGATGGTTCTATAGGGGTATGTAGATGGGTATATAGGGGATATGTAGATGGGTTCATATAGGGGATATGTTGATGGGTATATAGGGATATCGTAGATGGGTATATAAGGGGATATGTAGATGGATATATAGGGATACTGTTGATGGGTATATGTAGGGGATATGTAGATCGGGTATACTAGGGATATGTAGATGGTATATAGGGATATGTAGATGGTATATAGGGGATATGTAGATGGTATATAGGGCGATATGTAGATGGTATATAGGGGACATGTAGATGGTTATATAGGGGATATGTAGATGGTTATATAGGGATATGTAGATGGTTACTATAGGGGATATGTACGATGGTTATATAGGGGATGTGGATGGTCAGATGCTCAAGGCAGGCTTGATGCTAACTAGCGCCTGCTAAACATTATGTTTTTGAGACTCCCGAGTGGCGCAACGATATAAGGCACTGCATTTTAGTGCAAGAGGCATCACTACAGTCCCTGGTTTGAATCCAGGCTGCATCACATCCGGACGTGATTGGGAGTCCCATAGGGCGGCGCACAATTGGCCCAGCGTCGTCCGGGTTTGGCCGGTGTAGGCCGTCATTGTAAATAAGAATGTGTTCTTAACTGACTTGCCAAGTTAAATAAAATAAAAAATCTGTAATTTGATTACATTGTGAAAAAATGTATTCAATGATCACACATGGGATATAAATTATGGAAATGTGATGTTCAGTCAATTTTAATTGGTAGTGCCTAAGTGTATTGCCTAATGTGAAAACAGTATAATGTATTGTAGCATACTACAGTCAAAGGGAAATTCTTGGTATTAGTTTCATTAAAATAACAAAATTGAGAAGATATCATGTTTTGGTGATTAAACCAATGTAGTCACTATATTTCACAGTAAACCTATATTCCTGGATCAATGGTTGTCTAGTCAAAGATGTCTACAAACAAAATGAATGAACAATGAAAGGTTTTCAATGTAAGACTGGCTGGATTACAAGTGTTACCAGCTTGGAGTTTAGAAAAAGCATTAAAGAATAAAAATTAAAAAATTAAAAACCTGCAACGTATATAGTTTGATAACTGCTGTCGATTTCTATGTTTTTAACTCATAAATGTATCAATTGGACATGAATTTATGTTGTAAGGTAAAACCAAGTCATATATATGGACGTAAATAGTACATCATTGTCCTCCATTAGCCAGTATGCTTCAAAAAGGACTAAGTGGAAAGAGTCACTTTACAATTTGGAAATATAGTGTACAATGCATTGCTGAAATACCTGGGTTATATCTAACAATATTTGGCTCATTATCTGAAATTTCATTTGATACACTGTAAACTGATGAATTTCAAGCGATACTGTATCAGTTGACAAGTCATGTAGAAAATGTGATTTTTTTTTTTACAACGTTGCATAGGGCAGACATGGCATACAACACAGCGCTATGTTTTAACAGTAGCCAACAGTTTTACAACGCCCTTCATATATAATGATATGTCCCATGTTCTGTATCGGGACAAGGACGCTGTAAGACTTGACATATTTCTCAAAATGCTCACGACCTGCCATTGGATAACAATTATAAACAATTGTGCATGTTTAAAGTTATAGTCAAATACTGTGTGGAAAATTATATTTACCATCTGCTATTCTTTCTAATCAGCACTTGAAATATAATAGTTTAGAAATGTGTATCTTGTATTTTTCCTATTGGTTAAAATCCCTAAACGGTGAGCCAATCAAATGTCCACATGGTATTTCACAGAAAATGTATTTTTTTTGTTGTTGCATGAATGACTCAGAGGTGAAAGATGTGTGAAACCCCAATGATTGGTTCTGAACAGAAGATTGGAGGCATTACAAGTTTTATCAGTTTAGAGTTTTGTACTCACCAATGTGTGTGTGTGTGTGTGTGCGTGCGTGCGTGCGTGCGTGCGTGTGTGTGTGTGTCTCACGTATATATATATATATATAGGGATATGTAGATGGGTATATAGGGATATGTAGATGGGGATATGTAGATGGTTATATAGGGGATATCTAGATGGTTATATAGGGGATATGTAGATGGATATGTAGATGGTTATATAGGGGATATGTAGATGGTATATAGGGGATATGTAGATGGATATATAGGGATATGTAGATGGGTATATAGGGGATATGTAGATGGTATATAGATGGGTATAAAGATGGGTATATAGGGGATATGTAGATGGTATATAGGGGATATGTAGATGGTTATATAGGGGATATGTAGATGGGTATATAGGGGATATATAGATGGGTATATAGGGATATGTAGAAGGTATATAGGGGATATGTAGATGGATATATAGGGATATGTAGATGCGTATATAGGGGATATGTAAATGGATATGTAGATGGGTATATAGGGGATATGTAGATGGGTATATAGGGGATATGTAGATGGATATGTAGATGGGTATATAGGGGATATGTAGGTGGGTATATAGGGGTTATGAAGATGGATATGTAGATGAGAATATAGGGGATATGTAGATGGATATATAGGGGATATGTAGATGGTATATAGGGATATGTAGATGGTATATAGGGATATGTAGATGGATATATAGGGATATGTAGATGGGTATATAGGTGATATGTAGATGGATATATAGGGATATGTAGATGGATATATAGGGATATGTAGATGGGTATATATGGGATATGTAGATGGGTATATAGGGGATATGTAGATGGTTATATAGGGGATTTGTAAATGCTTATATAGGGGATATGTAGATGGGTATATAGGGGATGTGTAGATGGATATATAGGGGATATGTAGATGGTTATATAGGGGATGTGTAGATGCATATATAGGGATATGTAGATGGGTATATAGGGATATGTAGATGGGGATATGTAGATGGATATATAGCGGATATCTAGATGGTTATATAGGGGATATGTAGATGGGTATATAGGGGATATGTAGATGGTATATAGGGGATATGTAGATGGCTATATAGGGATATGTAGATGGGTATATAGGGGATATGTAGATGGATATATAGGGATATGTAGATGGATATGTAGGGATATGTAGATGGGTATATAGGGATATGTAGATGGTATATAGATGGGTATATAGATGGGTATATAGGGGATATGTAGATGGTATATAGGGGATATGTAGATGGTATATAGGGGATATGTAGATGGTTATATAGGGATATGTAGATGGTATATAGGGGATATGTAGATGGGTATATAGGGGATGTGTAGATGGATATATAGGGATATGTAGATGGGTATATAGGGATATGTAGATGGGGATATGTAGATGGATATATAGCGGATATCTAGATGGTTATATAGGGGATATGTAGATGGATATGTAGATGGGTATATAGGGGATATGTAGATGGTATATAGGGGATATGTAGATGGATATATAGGGATATGTAGATGGGTATATAGGGGATATGTATATGGGTATATAGGGATATGTAGATTGATATGTAGGGATATGTAGATGGGTATATAGGGATATGTAGATGGTATATAGATGGGTATGTAGGGGATATGTAGATGGTATATAGGGGATATGTAGATGGTTATATAGGGATATGTAGATGGTATATAGGGGATATGTAGATGAGAAATATAGGGGATATGCAGATGGGTATATAGGGATATGTAGATGGTATATAGGGGATATGTAGATGGATATATAGGGATATGTAGATGCGTATATAGGGGATATGTAGATGGATATGTAGATGGGTATATAGGGGATATGTAGATGGGTATATAGGGGATATGTAGATGGTATATAGGGGATATGTAGATGGATATATAGGGATATGTAGATGGGTATATAGGGGATATGTAGATGGATATATAGGGATATGTAGATGGATATGTAGGGATATGTAGATGGGTATATAGGGATATGTAGATGGTATATAGATGGGTATATAGATGGGTATATAGGGGATATGTAGATGGTATATAGGGGATATGTAGATGGTATATAGGGGATATGTAGATGGTTATATAGGGATATGTAGATGGTATATAGGGGATATGTAGATGGGTATATAGGGGATGTGTAGATGGATATATAGGGATATGTAGATGGGTATATAGGGATATGTAGATGGGGATATGTAGATGGATATATAGCGGATATCTAGATGGTTATATAGGGGATATGTAGATGGATATGTAGATGGGTATATAGGGGATATGTAGATGGTATATAGGGGATATGTAGATGGATATATAGGGATATGTAGATGGGTATATAGGGGATATGTATATGGGTATATAGGGATATGTAGATTGATATGTAGGGATATGTAGATGGGTATATAGGGATATGTAGATGGTATATAGATGGGTATGTAGGGGATATGTAGATGGTATATAGGGGATATGTAGATGGTTATATAGGGATATGTAGATGGTATATAGGGGATATGTAGATGAGAAATATAGGGGATATGCAGATGGGTATATAGGGATATGTAGATGGTATATAGGGGATATGTAGATGGATATATAGGGATATGTAGATGCGTATATAGGGGATATGTAGATGGATATGTAGATGGGTATATAGGGGATATGTAGATGGATATATAGGGGATATGTAGATGGTATATAGGGATATGTAGATGGGTATATAGGGGATATGTAGATGGTATATAGGGGATATGTAGATGGTATATAGGGGATATGTAGATGGATATATAGGGGATATGTAGATGGATATATAGGGATATGTAGATGGATATATAGGGATATGTAGATGGGTATATAGGGGATATGTAGATGGATATATAGGGGATATGTAGATGGGTATAGGGGATATGTAGATGGGTATATAGGGGATATGTAGATGGGTATATAGGGGATATGTAGATGGTTATATAGGGGATATGTTGGTGTGTTGTAGTGGTTTCTGTTCCTTTAACACATTCAACCTGATCTATTCTGGTGTGTTGTAGTGGTTTCTGTTCCTTTAACACATTCAACCTGATCTATTCTGGTGTGTTGTAGTGGTTTCTGTTCCTTTAACACATTCAACCTGATCTATTCTGGTGTGTTGTAGTGGTTTCTGTTCCTTTAACACATTCAACCTGATCTATTCTGGTGTGTTGTAGTGGTTTCTGTTCCTTTAACACATTCAACCTGATCTATTCTGGTGTGTTGTAGTGGTTTCTGTTCCTTTAACACATTCAACCTGATCTATTCTGGTGTGTTGTAGTGGTTTCTGTTCCTTTAACACATTCAACCTGATCTATTCTGGTGTGTTGTAGTGGTTTCTGTTCCTTTAACACATTCAACCTGATCTATTCTGGTGTGTTGTAGTGGTTTCTGTTCCTTTAACACATTCAACCTGATCTATTCTGGTGTGTTGTAGTGGTTTCTGTTCCTTTAACACATTCAACCTGATCTATTCTGGTGTGTTGTAGTGGTTTCTGTACCTTTTAACATGAAAGCATGAGTAATTCAGAATGTGAGCTGAGGACAGTGGGATGTAGGGAAGGGGAATTGTCACAAATGGCAATCTGTTCCGGGCACTATGCAAGTCGTTGAGAGCTGACCAATCAGAGGAGGGTACAGCTAACCACTCCCACAACCAGAGTCCTATGGTTATGAGCAGCACATGGAGCTACAGTCACAATCATCACTTATCCCACTGCTTTACACACACACACACACACACACACACACACACACACACACACACACACACACACACACACACACACACACATTTCAAAGGTTAGGGTTACTCACTGCATTTATGAGGCACTATGCTTCTACTGGAAGATAAGTGCTTGCGGCATACATGTGCAAGGCCAGGCAGTTCACCGTGAAGAAGACGGGTCTACTCGAGGAGGAGGAGGAGGAGGAGGAGGAGGATTGGGTCACAGTGGGCCCAGTCATCATATCCTAAAGCAGTGGGACTGAGGGCCCACGAGGAGTCCAACTGTATAGATATCAGAACATCAACAGTCAGGGTAACTAAAGGAACATGTTGGCGACATAGAGGTGCAAGGTCATGCAGTTTACTAATAAGGAGACAGGCTGTCCGACCATCCTCTGGTCAACTCTGTTAGCATGTTGAAAAGTACCTTTAGAGGGAAGACATTGGATGATACTGAGGAAACAAAGAACCCTTTCAGGCTAAATGAATCATGTCCAATTCAATTAAGGAGCCAGATCTTTTTAACACCACTTAAGTGCATTTGTTAGGGGGGGGGGGGGGAAACCCCAGGGAGCACAGAACAGAGTCCAGTCCAGACATCACGTGTTGTATGGTTCGTCGGTGTGATGTTACCTCATAGAGTGCCTGTAGTGTATTTCAGGATAATATACTGCCAACTTGCATCTTAAGCTGTTGCCTCTTGACCAACCAGGCTGTTACTGTAAAACATCTATTGTTCTCACAGACTTATCTAGCAAAATATATATATTTCTTTAACCTAGGCAAGTCAGTTAAAAACAAATTCTTATTTTCAATGACGGCCTAGTGGGTTAACTGCCTTGTTCAGGGATAGAATGACAGATGTTTACCTTGTCAGCTCGTGGATTCAATCTTGCAACCTCTGGGTTACTAGTCCAAACGCTCTAACCACTAGGCCACCCTGCCGCCCCAAATGAATGAGGAATGCTTTTCCAACAGTCTTGAAGGAGTTCAAGACATATGCTGAGCACTTGTTGTATGCTGCTTTTCCTTCACTCTGCGGTCCAACTCATCCCAAACCATCTCAATTGGGTTGAGGTCAGGTGATTGTGGAGGCCAGGTCATCTGATGCAGCACTCCATCACTCTCCTTCACTCGCCTCTGGAATCAGTTCAATTGCCCTGGGCGGTACGAACAAAGGATCCACTTCAGGACAACATTTTAAGACTTTTTTTTTTGGTTACTACCCGATTCCATATGTGTTATTTCATAGTTTTGATGTCTTCACTATTATTCTACAATGTAGAAAATAGTCAAATTAAGAAAAACCCTGGAATGAGTAGGCGTTATTAAACCTTTGACCGGTAGTGTATATATTAATTCAATACATGTAATTTTTTTCCTTGAAACATTTAATTTAAATACTGTAGAATTCCATTCATTCCTATGGTGGACTGCTCCTTCTGGGTAGTACCAATAATGGCTGACCGATGGCTTTCGAAGCCTCTCATTGGCCAATACATAGCATCAACAATCCATGGTTTATATCATTGAGACTAACCTCCAGTTAGAGGTTTCACGGGTCCACCCGAATACCTGAGAACCGACCCGGGACCCGAGCGGGGCCTGCACCTTTTCCTCGAGGTCACGTCTGTAAGATAGTCATCGGTCTTGTGTCTATGTAACTTTAACTGATAGACCAGAGTGGACCAGAACACGGCTCTGCATAGCCTACAGCATATTTATGTTACGCTAATAAAGTGAATATATTGACTTATAGAAGGCCTAGCCAACATTTTTTAAAGACTGTTTCGTTAACCGCAAGAGCAACTTGGCTGATAAACATATCGTTTTTTTTTTTGTCACTCTGGTCCAATTGGACCTGGTCTAGGTCTGGTTGTCGTTTGGTCCTTGCGGGTTCGGGTCTGATTGTCCTCAAGTCCTGCTCAGGTTCAAAAAGCTCTTCTCGGCTTTTTGGACCTGAGAAAGATCTCTAACCCCAATCAATAGTAGAGAAATGCAAACTGATCTTAGATCAGGGACCACTACTCCCAAAATATCACCTAGTCCTTGCCATTCGGGTTCCTTGGGACGTCCAACTCTCACGTCACCCTATTGAAGTTGAAATTTAAAACGGTAAAGGTTAGAGTTTAGAGTAGGGACGTCCCACGTATCCCTGATAGCACTGACTATCACACGCAGAATCCCAAACTGAGCTGAGTTTCTGATAGGCGAGTCTGACGGGCGAGTCTGATAGGCTGCTATAGCGGAGGATCCGGAAGGAAGGCTCTACCACGGATCTACTCTGCGCAATACCGAACTGACACACACAGAGAGAGAGAGAGAGCATTACCATACATTATTATTTTTTTTTTTTATCGGATACAGTTTCTATTCTATTGTCGTTAAACCGATTGGAAGACGTGTTGTCTGGTATGTGAATATTTAATTATTTTTTTTAACGTGTAAAGGCGATGTTTTCCTGATTTTTCTCCCCGACCATTATAACTAGCGGTATATTAAAGCTGACTTTTGTTTTCTGTTTTGCATTACCAGCCATGCGGCATATTCAATCTGTTTATTCCGTGTTTTTGTCATAACCTTTTTCCTGACACGTCTGTCTGTGTTTTTTTTTTTTTATATTGTAATGATGTCGGCAGTCTGCATTGTATTGACGAAGCATATAGCTGTGTTTCTGTGCTTTATGTTGACGTTAGGAAAAGCCTGCACTCATCAAACAGTATAACCTAGTCTGATACCTCATTAAATCATTTTACCGACAACAACAAACAAACAAACAAACAACATGTTTTGCGAACGCTGGCAGGGAAAACATATGGTTTTGAGTCAATGTGATTCATCATGGATGTGAACTACCTAAGACGTCTGGTCAGCTACAGCCTGACTTCTGATTGAATCTCTTTCCATCCAACAGTATGTTTTATAGCTGACGGTTCGATAAGAACCTTTCTGCACCGTCATGTGTTTTAATTTCCAATCTATTTCACTGTTATTGATCTGCAATGCGACGGGAGTGGTTTCCAATGTCGAATATGTGTTCTCCGCTACGTTGGTATCATGGCACCATATTCTCTACACGGTATGGTCGCAGTCTGACTTGACACTTTCTCCACCCACCCCATTACAACATGCATAGCTAAGCAATGCTAAGATGATGTTTTTTTTTATGTTGTTACCAATGCTTTGCTACGAAGGCGTTGTCAGTTTGTTTTCCATTCAATATTGTTATCTGAAAGAAGAAGGCATCCTGCATGAAGAGTAGGTACCCCTCTCTCCCCACGGTATTACTGTCTGCAGGTATAAGAGCGACCTCATGCTTATTACTCCTGATGGTGATCCGTGTAGCATGGCGGTTGATTAAATCAGCCACAGTACAGGCTAATTCTGTCATAATATCAGATGTGATAATCATGGTACATTTTGAAGTGTACAAGACCTTATTATTAAGTAGCGTAATACGTTGCTGGTATAGTAGTTAGTCGGAGAACCCGTCTAGAGCACCAGTAAATACATACTGTTACACTGAAGGGAAGAAGACCTAAAGTAGAAGAGAGTACAGTAACGATATGTCGCTGGTACAGGCTAGTCATTTTAGCAGACGCTCTTATCCAGAGCAACTTACAGTAGTGAATGCATACATTTCATTTTAATTTCATGCATTTAAAAAAAATATTTTTTGTTGTTGTACTGGCCCCCCATGGGAATCGAACACACAACCCTGGTGTTGCAAACACGATGCTCTACCAACTGAGCCACACGGGAAGTCAAGACAGATATAGATACAACACAGAAGTGAACAAACCTTGCAATGGTCTGCAGTATTATGTTATAGCCTACTGTATCTCACTGGTATAGTACATGTAGTAGGACCCATTTGGAAGTACAATTTACAGTAGGCCTAATATTTAATGAAGGTCTGAAATACCATAATATCTCCCTGGTATAGTAGTCAGACATTACATGTGATTTTTAGAGATTAGCGTTCTAGTTAATCCCATCAAGAGGTTTAGTCCATCCGTACTCTATTAAATCTAGTAATCCACATCTCAGCCTCACCAAGCAGAAAATGAACAGCACCTTGTTGGTTAGTTGTGTTTTCACAATCTTTGACATTTTAAAGTACTCATGGAGTTGTATATTTCTGGTGAATTGTCATCTGTTTTGAGAAAGAAACTAAACGCATTTTACTGTCGTTTTGTTCATAGAATTCTTGATCTATTTTGTGGAGAAGAAGTCAACAAGATGACTTGGAAGTTTCAGAGGTGGAAAGTAGAGGTCGACCGATTATGATTTTAATGCCGATTATTGGAGGCCCAGAAAAACCGGATACCGATTAATCGGCCGATATTTATTTGTAATAATGACAATTACAACAATACTGAATGAACACTTATTTTAACTTAATATAATACATAATTAAAATCAATTTAGCCTCAAATAAATAATGAGACATGTTCAATTTGGTTTAAATAATGCAAAAACAAAGTGTTGGAGAAGAAAGTAAAAGTGCAATATGTGCCATGTAAGAAAGCTAACGTTTAAGTTCCTTGCTCAGAACATGAGAACATATGAAAGCTGGTGGTTCCTTTTAACATGAGTCTTCAATATTCCCAGGTAAGAAGTTTTAGGTTGTAGTTATTATAGTAATTATAGGACTATTTCTCTCTATACGATTTGTATTTCATATACCTTTGACTATTGGATGTTCTTATAAGCACTTTAGTATTGCCAGTGTAACAGTATAGCTTCCGTCCCTCTCCTCGCTCCTACCTGGGCTCGAACCAGGAACACATCGACAACAGCCACCCTCGAAGCAGCGTTACCCATGCAGAGGAAGGGGAACAACTACTCCAATTCTCAGAGCGAGTGACGTTTGAAACGCTATTAGCGCGTATCCGCTAACTAGCTAGCCATTTCACATCTGTTACACCAGCCTAATCTCGGGAGTTGATAGGCTTGAAGTCATAAACAGCGCAATGCATTGCGAAGAGCTGCTGGCAAACGCACGAAAGTGCTGTTTGAATGAATGCTTACGAGCCTGCTGCTGCTGCCTACCATCGCTCAGTCAGACTGCTCTATCAAATCAGACTTAATTATAACATAATAAAACACAGAAATACGAGCCTTTGGTCATTAAAGTGGTCGAATCCGAAAACTATCATTTCGAAAAAACAAAACGTTTATTCTTTCAGTGAAATACGGAACCGTTCCGTATTTTATCTAACGGGTGGCATCTATAAGTCTAAATATTGCTGTTACATTGTACAACCTTCAATGTTATGTCATAATTATGTACAATTCTGGCAAATTAATTACGGCCTTTGTTAGGAATAAATGGACTTCACACAGTTCGCAATGAGCCAGGCGGCCCAAACTGCTGCATATACCCTGACTGCTTGCACGGAACGCAAGAGAAGTGACAATTTCCCTAGTTAAAAGAAATTAATGTTAGCAGGCAATATTAACTAAATATGCAGGTTTAAAAATATATACTTGTGTATTGATTTTAAAGAAAGGCATTGATGTTTATGGTTAGGTACATGTGTGCAACGACAGTGCTTTTTTCGCGAATGCGCTTGTTAAATCATCACCCGTTTGTCGAAGTAGGCTGTGATTCAATGAAAAATTAACAGGCACCGCATCAATTATATGCAATGCAGGACACGCTGATAAACTAGTAATATCATCAACCATATGTAGTTAACTAGTGATTATGTTAAGATAAGTTTAATGCTAGCTAGCACCTTACCTTGGCTTCTTGCTGCCCTCGCGTAACAGGTAGTCAGCCTGCCATGCAGGCTCCTCGTGGAGTGCAATGTAAGGCAGGTGGTTAGAGCGTTGGACTAGTAACCGGAAGGTTGCAAAAACGAATCCCCGAGCTGACACGGTAAAAATCTGTCGTTCTGCCCCTGAACAAGGCAGTTAACCCACTGTTCCTAGGCCGTCATTGTAAATAAGAATGTGTTCTTAACTGACTTGCCTAGTTAAATAAAGGTGTATACAATTTTTTTTTAAAAACGGTGTCCAAAAATACAGATATACCGATTGTTATGAAAACTTGAAATCGGCCCCAATTAATCGGCCATTCCGATTAATCGGTTGAACTCTAGTGGAAAGTCAGATTGTGTTTGGAATTTAGGCCTACTTCTCATCATGTTTTAGTATTGCTGGGATATCATATCCCGCAGCCAGTATTATGGCTCTTCCTTAGGGATATCATATCCCACAGCCAGCATCTAGCTTCCAGCCAGTCATAGTGTTGGGTGCTGTCCGTGTCCTGCCTCCAGCCAGTCATAGTGTCTGTGTCCAGCCTCCAGCCAGTCATAGTGTCTGTGTCCAGCCTCCAGCCAGTCATAGTGTCTGTGTCCAGCCTCCAGCCAGTCATAGTGTCTGTGTCCAGCCTGCAGCCAGTCATAGTGTCTGTGTCCTGCCTGCAGCCAGTCATAGTGTCTGTGTCCTGCCTGCAGCCAGTCATAGTGTCTGTGTCCTGCCTGCAGCCAGTCATAGTGTCTGTGTCCAGCCTCCAGCCAGTCATAGTGTCTGTGTCCAGCCTCCAGCCAGTCATAGTGTCTGTGTCCAGCCTCCAGCCAGTCATAGTGTCTGTGTCCTGCCTCCAGCCAGTCATAGTGTCTGTGTCCTGCCTCCAGCCAGTCATAGTGTCTGTGTCCTGCCTCCAGCCAGTCATAGTGTCTGTGTCCTGCCTCCAGCCAGTCATAGTGTCTGGGAGGGATGAGAGTGGTAGAGGGGTGAAGGGAGGGATGAGAGGGGTGGAGGGAGGGATGCGAGTGGTGGAGAGAGGGATGCGAGGGGTGGAGAGAGGGATGCGAGGGGTGGAGAGAGGGATGCGAGGGGTGGAGGGAGGGATGAGAGGGGTGGAGGGAGGGATGAGAGGGGTGGAGGGAGGGATGCGAGGGGTGGAGGGAGGGATGAGAGGGGTGGAGGGAGGGATGCGAGGGGGTGGAGAGAGGGATGCGAGGGGGTGGAGAAGAGGGATGCGAGGGGTGGAGAAGAGGGATGCGAGGGGTGGAGAGAGGGATGCGAGGGGTGGAGAGAGGGATGAGAGTGGTGGAGGGGTGAAGGGAGGGATGGAGGGAGGGATGCGAGGGGTGGAGAGAGGGATGCGAGGGGTGGAGAAGAGGGATGCGAGGGGTGGAGAGAGGGATGAGAGGGGTGGAGGGAGGGATGCGAGGGGGTGGAGAAGAGGGATGCGAGGGGGTGGAGAAGAGGGATGCGAGGGGGTGGAGAAGAGGGATGCGAGGGGTGGAGAAGAGGGATGCGAGGGGTGGAGAGAGGGATGCGAGGGGTGGAGAGAGGGATGAGAGTGGTGGAGGGGTGAAGGGAGGGATGGAGGGAGGGATGCGAGGGGTGGAGAGAGGGATGCGAGGGGTGGAGAAGAGGGATGCGAGGGGTGGAGAGAGGGATGAGAGGGGTGGAGAGAGGGATGAGAGGGGTGGAGAGAGGGATGCGAGGGGTGGAGAGAGGGATGAGAGGGGTGGAGAGAGGGGTGGAGAGAGGGATGAGAGGGGTGGAGGGAGGGATGAGAGTGGTGGAGGGGTGAAGGGAGGCATGGAGGGAGGGATGCGAGTGGTGGAGAAGAGGGATGCGAGGGGTGGAGAAGAGGGATGAGAGGGGTGGAGAAGAGGGATGAGAGGGGTGGAGAAGAGAGACATGGGGTCCAGCTGTGGATCTGTAGTTCTGGGTAACAGAGCACACACAGAGGAGCACAGATGGCATGTCATCCTCACTGTGTGCAGCAGACCCCTGTCCGACGGTGTGCATTACAAAGCAATTACAAATCAGCATTCAATTCCTCCTAGAACACTTTGTACAGAATGCCATGCTAGCTACAGTATGTGATGTCTTGGGTTCTGCTAGTTATTATGTACAGGGCCTTCAGAAAGGATTCATACCCCTGGACTTTTTCCACATGTTGTTGTGTTACGGTCTGAATTCAACATGGATTAAATGTAGATTTTGTTGTCACTGGCCTACACACAATACCACATAATGTCAAAGTGGAATAATGCAACAGAAGAAAAAAAATGTATGTTTTACAAATTAATTAGAAATGGAAAAACAAGAAATGTCTTGAGTCAAGTATTCAAATCCTTTGTTATGGAAAGCCTAAATCAGTTCAGGAGTAAACATGTGCTTAACAAGTCACATAATAAGTTGCATGGACTCAGTCTGTGTGCAATAGTAGTGTTTAACATGATTTCTGAATGACTACCTCATCTCTGTGTCCCACACATACAATTATCTGTAAGGTCAGTGAATTTCAAACATAGATTCAACCACAAAGTCCAGGGAGGTTTTCCAATGCCTCACAAAGAAGGTTACCTATTGGTAGACGGGTAAACAATGTTGTAGTTACTCCACAATACTAACCTAATTGACAGAGTAAAACGAAGGAAAACCATTTTCAGGTCTTGCCATAGATTTTCAAGTTGATTTAAGTCAAAACTGTAACTCGGCCACTCGGGAACGTTCACTGTCTTCTTGGGGAGCAACTCCAGTGTAGATTTGGTACGTCATCTCCCAGTGTCTGGTAGAAAGCAGACTGAACCAGGTTTTCCTCTAAGATTTTGCCTGAGCTTAGCGCCATTCTGCTTCTTTTTTTTATCCTGAAAAACTCCCCCAGTCCTTATCGATTACAAGCATACCCATAACATGATGCAGCCACCACTATGCTTGAAAATATGGAGAGTGGGTAGCGTCCTCTGGTTGTTTTATATTGTTCAATCAAACTTCAATCAGAATGGAGAAAGCCTCATTTAAAACCACTTAGAATGTATCTTATGCCACCCTAGGGTTATGCACAACCGATAAAGCAAATATCTAACTTTTTTATTTTTCAAAAACATCAAATACTCTCAATGTGAAAAATATTGTGATATGATATTTTGGTGATATCAACCAACCCTAATTTAGGATCAATTTAAAGGATCTGGTAATCTTAATGCATCCTGAATCACTCCCAGTCCATCTCTAGCCCTATTAAACACTTGTTCTGGAGTCACTCCCAGTCCATCTCTAGCCCTATTAAACACTTGTTCTGTAGTCACTCCCAGTCCATCTCTAGCCTTAATAAACACATGTTCTGGAGTCACTCCCAGTCCATCTCTAGCCTTAATAAACACTTGTTCTGGAGTCACTCCCAGTCCATCTCTAGTCTTAATAAACACATGTTCTGGAGTCACTCCCAGTCCATCTCTAGCCTTAATAAACACTTGTTCAGGAGTCACTCCCAGTCCATCTCTAGCCCTATTAAACACTTGTTCTGGAGTCACTCCCAGTCCATCTCTAGCCTTAATAAACACATGTTCTGGAGTCACTCCCAGTCCATCTCTAGCCTTAATAAACACATGTTCTGGAGTCACTCCCAGTCCATCTCTAGCCTTAATAAACACATGTTCTGGAGTCACTCCCAGTCCAATCCCTGGATAGAAACAGTAAGAATGTCTCCCAAATGGCACCCTATTCCCTACATAGTACACTACTACCCTAATGGCTCTGGTCTAAAGTAGTGCACTACTACCCTATGGGCTCTGGTCTAAAGTAGTGCTCTATGTAGGGAATAGGGTGCCATTTGGTATGCAGCCTAAAGAAACAAGCTGCTTATGGCTTTCAAAGGGTTTATTTCTGTTCTATGAAAACAAGGCTGGATTTATAACGAAATGAAATCAACATTATCCAAATCCTTTTAAACTAAATAACCTTCTCTCTTCTCTGAGTGAGTGGGTAGTGTATTGTTGTGGGTTGGCAGAGCCTGCTTTGGCATCTCATTGTAATCCTATTCCCAGCTCAGTCGCCACGTAAACACAGCCAAGAGGGAAGGGTAGAGAAGGTAGATTCTATCGCTACGTTCTAAGCTAACAGTGAAACTACAACATCCTTAGTTAGGACATGAATTGAAGACGGTGAACAGTGGTCCCGTCCCTTCTGTACGACTTGAACTTTCTCTTGTAACAGAGTCATAACAATGACCTCACAGCTGTTCCACTGTTCAGTGTTTTTCACGATACAGTTCCTAAATGTCCCATTAGCACCGTCCGCTACGTATTCAGAGCTTTTGCAGCGTGCCTGTACTTCGCTGAGGTATTGGCTGTGGAGTCCTGGAGGCCCTCTATTACCATGTCTGTGGGTAAGAGCCCCTAGCCTGAAGCTCAAGATATGGCAGGAGGAAGAACTCTGTTAAATCTCTCTCTCTGTGGGTAAGAGCCCCTAGCCTGAAGCTCAAGATATGGCAGGAGGAAGCACTGTGTTAAATCTCTCTCTCTCTGTGGGTAAGAGCCCCTAGTCCTAGATATGGCAGGAGGAAGCACTGTGTTAAATCTCTCTCTCTCTGTGGGTAAGAGCCCCTAGTCCTAGATATGCCAGGAGGTGTTAAATCTCTCTCTCTGTGGGTAAGAGCCCCTAGCCTGAAGCTCAAGATATGGCAGGAGGAAGAACTCTGTTAAATCTCTCTCTCTCTGTGGGTAAGAGCCCCTAGTCCTAGATATGGCAGGAGGAAGCACTGTGTTAAATCTCTCTCTCTCTGTGGGTAAGAGCCCCTAGTCCTAGATATGCCAGGAGGTGTTAAATCTCTCTCTCTGTGGGTAAGAGCCCCTAGCCCTAGATATGGCAGGAGGAAGCACTCTGTCAGACATCCATACTACAAACCTCTAGGTACTCCACATAGTCTACAGAGGCCTGTCGGCCGTCCCTAGATAACCAGGATGGTGATCAGAGAGTGGTTGAGAGGTTTTTCTGTTTGACAGATACACAATTAGATGTTTCCTTCCCTTTAATGTGGTGATGGTTTCCCAGTTGAAAGGTTTGTTCCTGGCAGGTTTGTCCATTATTAGTGCTAGTCTGTTACTCTATTCATGCACCGAGTTTATTTAAGTTTTTTTTACCTTTTATTTAACTAGGCAAGTCAGTTAAGACCTGTTATGGACAGGAGTTCTGCTAGCGGAACCCCTCGCCAACAGCCAATGTAATAGCAGGGCGCGAAATACAAAACAGCAAAAATCTCATATTTCAATTTTCTCAAACATACAACTATTATACACCATTTTAAAGATAAGATTCTCCTTAATCCAACCACAGTGTCCGATTTCAAAAAGGCTTTACGGCGAAAGCAAAACATTAGATTATGTTAGGACATCAACTTCACAAGAAAAACCACATAGCCATTTTCCAAGCAAGGAGAGGCATCACAAAAACCAGAAATACAGCTAAAATGAATCACTAACCTTTGATGATCTTCATCAGACGGCACTCATAGGACTTCATGTTACACAATACATGTATGTTTTGTTAGATAAAGTTCATATTTATATCCAAAAAAACCCATTTTACATTGGCGCGTGATGTTCAGAAAATGTATTGCCACCCATAACTTCCGGTGAATGAGCACATCAAGTTACAGAAATACTCATCATAAACGTTGATAAACTTTAAAACAGTTATTGAAAGAATTATAGATACAGCGGTTGCATTAAGGAGAAGTGTGTCAGATTTTAAAATAGCTTTACGGCGAAAGCATATTTTTCAATATTCTGAGTACAGTGCTCAGCCATCAAAGCAAGCTATACAGTTACACACCAAGTTCTGGAGTCAACTAAAATCAGAATTAGTATTATAAATCTTCCCTTACCTTTGCTGATCTTTGTTGGAATGCACTCCCAGGACTCCCACTTCCACAAGAAATGTTCTTTTTGTTCGAAATACTCCATATTTATGTCCAAATACCTCCTTTTGTTCGCGCGTTCAGATCACTATCCAAAGGCAAAATGCGCGCGCGTAAAACCAGAGACAAAAACTCAAAAAGTTCCATTACCATTCTTAGAAACATGTCAAACGATGTTTACAATCAATCCTTAGGGTCTTTTTAACATAAATCTTCGATAATATTCCAACCGGACAATCGCGTATTCATTACAGAAGAAAAGGAATGAGCGGCGCGCCAGCGAACCACTCACTGGTCCCAGGCAGTCCACTGATAGACTGAGCTCCTATTCTCTGCCCAGTAACAGGAGACGCATGAAACAAGTTTCTAAAGGCTGTTGACAGCCAATGGAAGCCTTAGGAAGTGCAATGTGACCCCACAGACATTGTAGTTTCGATAGGGATTAGAAAGAAAAACTACAAGCCTCAGATTTCCCACTTCCTGGTTGGATTTTTCTCAGGTTTTTGCCTGCCATATGAGTTCTGTTATACTCACAGACATCACTCAAACAGCTTTAGAAACTTCAGAGTGTTTTCTATCCAAATCGACTAATAAAATGCAAATATTTGACTCTGGGCCCGAGTAGCAGGCAGTTTACTCTGGGCACGCTTTTCATCCGAACGTGAAAATACTGCCACCTATCCCTCTTATTTACAATGACGGCCTAGGAACAGTGGGTTAACTGCCTTGTTCAGTGGCAGAACGACAGATGTGTACCTTGTCAGCTCGGGGATTTGAACTTGTAACCTTTCGGTTACTAGTCCAACGCTCTAAACACTAGGCTACCTGCCGCCCCTCCACTCTAACCACTAGGCCACCATGCCGCCCCAGTGCAAGCGACTTCAATTACTAATTTCTCTGAACCGGAAAAAAAATAAAAATAATATTCACAGGGAATACATTACATAGTATGGAGAAGCAATATTCCAATCCGCAGCATCATACTACTTAGAGAACTTATACTTTATGCTGGTTGTTGGGGTGGGATTGGCATGACGGGGTCCTTGGGTAGCTTTTTATTTTGGGGGGGTGGGATTCCTCATGTCTTACTCGTTGATAGGAAATAGTTTAGTCCAAATCGGATGTTGAGTACTATATTTATTGAATATTATATGAATCCTATAAATTAAAATGGCCAATTTGGGTACTATTAATTAGCCTACTTTCTCAGAGAAGATTTTATTTCAACAAAATAATGTTTCAGGAATGACAATCTTACCTGTTTCTAACTACAAAAACAATTTCAGAACAATCTGATCAATCACGGCTGGATGAAATGACATGACTCATCTAAATCCTCTCTTCCTCCTCCTATCTCTGTCTTTCTTTCTCTTCCTCCTCATCCTCCTTTCTCTCTGTTCCAGTGTGATTCGCCATGACGACTGAATCAGGAGCAGACTCTGAGCCTAAGCAGGAGAAAGGAGGGAAGGAGAAAGGAGGGAAGGAGAAAAAGGAGAAGGCGAAGGCAGCAGAACACTTCCCAGCCGCCGCTGGACACAGCACACCTGCCAGGAATAACCAGGTGAGACATCGTAGCTACTGATTTATTAATTCACCTGACAGTACAGTGTATTAGGGGGGTTACAGTGCTGAGCAGGGCGTTTACAGTCTCCTGACAGTACAGTATATTAGGGGGGTTACAGTGCTGAGCAGGGCGTTTACAGTCTCCTGACAGTACAGTATATTAGGGGGGTTACAGTGCTGAGCAGGTCGTTTACAGTCTCCTGACAGTACAGTATATTAGGGGGGTTACAGTGCTGAGCAGGTCGTTTACAGTCTCCTGACAGTACAGTATATTAGGGGGGTTACAGTGCTGAGCAGGGCATTTACAGTCTCCTGACAGTACAGTATATTAGGGGGGTTACAGTGCTGAGCAGGGCATTTACAGTCTCCTGACAGTACAGTATATTAGGGGGTTACAGCTAGCTGCCGGTGCTGAGGAGTCCCGTAGCTAGCTGCCGGTGCTGAGGAGTCCCGTAGCTAGCTGCCGGTGCTGAGGAGTCCCGTAGCTAGCTGCCGGTGCTGAGGAGTCCCGTAGCTAGCTGCCGGTGCTGAGGAGTCCCGTAGCTAGCTGCCGGTGCTGAGGAGTCCCGTAGCTAGCTGCCGGTGCTGAGGAGTCCCGTAGCTAGCTGCCGGTGCTGAGGAGTCCCGTAGCTAGCTGCCGGTGCTGAGGAGTCCCGTAGCTAGCTGCCGGTGCTGAGGAGTCCCGTTGCTAGCTGCCGGTGCTGAGGAGTCCCGTAGCTAGCTGCCGGTGCTGAGGAGTCCCGTAGCTAGCTGCCGGTGCTGAGGAGTCCCGTAGCTAGCTGCCGGTGCTGAGGAGTCCCGTTGCTAGCTGCCGGTGCTGAGGAGTCCCGTAGCTAGCTGCCGGTGCTGAGCATTACCCACATTGTAGGTTCTTCTTTTTGTTTGTTTTTTAAACAACTAATTGATCGAAGTCGGATCAATTATTTGAATTTCATTCAATTCTGAGGTTTTCTGTGAGCTCAATGTGCGCATTGCGTAGTTTCTCTAGAGATGAATCGGATCCAGCAGGCCAATATTCTACACAGTTTAGCGCAGAAGACATGGTAATTAACTACAATGACCATAATCCATAGCGTGCCTCGTAAAAATAGTGATTTTGTCCGACAGCAGCTCTTTAGCGATGAGATGACTTGGAATGAAATATGAAATGAAATAATAAAGTAATCTAATAAAACAAACATTTTAATAAAGTGAATAAATGATGGTTAATAAAGTTAATAAAGCATCATCGGACTATTTATTCATTGTTTTATTCTGTGTTACAAATCGAACCGAAACCGAACTGACGCCAAGAAGCACGAATGGCTCAGTCCTAGTTGCAGCATAGCTACTAATCACTGAACAGTGACAGGGTACAGAGCGTTCACGACAGGTTGACCCGTTAGGAGTTTTCAACACCGATACCGATTTATTGGAGGACCCCAAAAAAAGCCGATACCGACCAATCAGCAGATCTGTCTGTCTGTCTGTCTGTCTGTCTGTCTGTCTGTCTGTCTGTCTGTCTGTCTGTCTGTCTGTCTGTCTGTAATAATGACAATTACAACAATACTGAATGAACACTTTTATTTAAACTTAGTATAATATAAAAATCAATTTAGTCTCAAATAAATAATGAAACATGTTCAATTTGGTTTAAATAATGCAAAAACAAAGTGTTGGAGAAGAAAGTAAAAGTGCAATATGTGCCATGTAAGAAAGCTAACGTTTAAGTTCCTTGCTCAGAACATGAGAACATATGAAAGCTGGTGGTTCCTTTTAACATGAGTCTTCAATATTCCCAGGTAAGAAGTTTTAGGTTGTAGTTATTATAGTAATTATAGGACTATTTCTCTCTATACCATTTGTATTTCATATACCTTTGACTATTGGATGTTCTTATAGGCACTTTAGTATTGCCAGCCTAATCTCAGGAGTTGATAGGCTTGAAGTCATAAACAGCGCTGTGCATCAAGCATTGCGAAAAGCAACAAGCATTGCGAAGAGCTGCTGGCAAACGAAGTAAAGTGCTGTTTGAATGAATGCTTACGAGCCTGCTGCTGCCTACCACCGCTCAGTCAGACTGCTCTATCAAATATCAAATCATAGACTTAATTATAATATTATAAACACAGAAATACGAGCCATAGGTCATTAATATAGTCAAATCCGGAAACTATAATTTCGAAAACAAAAAAGTTTTTTCTTTCAGTGAAATCCGGAACTGTTCCGTATTTTATCTAACGGGTGGCATCCATAAGTCTAAATATTGCTGTTAGCCAGGAGGAAGGAGTGTATTGATCTAGCCAGGAGGAAGGAGTGTCTATTGAGCTAGCCAGGAGGAATCCATTCGATAGCCAGAAAGTAAGTGTCTCGAATCCAAAGTAGCCTGCCTTTGAGCAGCACATCCATTTGAAAGTAAAATATCTTGGAGTCAAACTACCTTTTTTCTTCTCACAAAGCCACTCAGAAGTCAGTAGTGCCTTGTCAGTATTTGTATTTATTATGGATCCCCATTAGTTCCTGTCAAGACAGCAGCTACTCTTCCTGGGGTTTATTATGGATCCCCATTAGTTCCTGCCCAAGGCAGCAGCTACTCTTCCTGGGGTTTATTATGGATCCCCATTAGTTCCTGCCAAGGCAGCAGCTACTCTTCCTGGGGTTTATTATGGATCCCCATTAGTTCCTGCCAAGGCAGCAGCTACTCTTCCTGGGGTCCAGAAAAATTAAGGCAGTTTATAACATTTTACAGTACAAAATGTGTGTGTAATCATGTGTCTGTGCCAATGTTTGTTTTGCTTCACAGTCCCCGCTGTTCCATAAGGTCTTTTTTTTTTTTATCCGTTTTTTAAATCTAATTTTTCTGCTTGCGTCAGTTACCTGATGTGGAATAGAGTTCCATGTAGTCATGGCTCTATGTAGTACTGTCTGCCTCCCATAGTCTGTTCTGAACTTGGGGACTGTGAAGAGACCTCTGGTGGCATGTCTTGTGGGGTATGGATGGGTGTCTGAGCTGTGTGCCAGTAGTTTAAACAGACCTCTGGTGGCATGTCTTGTGGGGTATGGATGGGTGTCCAAGCTGTGTGCCAGTAGTTTAAACAGACCTCTGGTGGCATGTCTTGTGGAGTATGGATGGGTGTCTGAGCTGAGTGCCAGTAGTTCAAAACAGACAGCTCGGTGCATTCAACATGTCAATACCTCTCATAAATACAAGTAGTGATGAAGTCAATCTCTCTTCCACTTTGAGCCAGGAGAGATTGACATGCATATTATTAATATTATCTCTCTGTGTACATCCAAGAGCCAGCCGTGCTGCCCTGTTCTGAACCCATTGCAATTTTCCTAAGTCCTTCTTTGTGGCACCTGACCACACTACTGAACAGTAGTCCAGGTGTGACAAAACTAGAGTCTGTAGGACCTGCCTTGTTGATAGTGCTGTTAAGAAGGTAGAAACTAGGGCCTGTAGGACATGCCTTGTTGATAGTGTTGTTAAGAAGGTAGAAACTAGGGCCTGTAGGACCAGCCTTGTTGATAGTGTTGTTAAGGCAGAGCAGACCTTTATTGTGGACAGACTTCTCCCCATCTTAGCTACTGTTGCATCAATATGTTTCGACCATGATAGTTTATAATCCAGGGCTACTCCAAGCAGTTTAGTCACCTCAACTTGCTCAATTTCCACATGATTTAATTATTTATGATTTGTCCCAAATACAATGCTTTTAGTTTTAGAAATATTTAGGACTAACTTATTCCTTCCCACCTATTCTGTAACTAACAGCAGCTCTTTGCAACACTTAAGTCATTTCAGTCGCTGTTGTAGCTGACATGTATAGTGTTGAGTCATCTGCATACATAGACGCACTGGCTTTACTCAAAATCAGTGGCATGTCATTTGTAAAGATTGAAAAAGGTAAGGGGCCTAGACAGCTGCCCTGGGGAATTCCTGATTCAACCTGGATTTTGTTGTAGAGGCTTCCATTAAAGAACACCCTCCGTGTTCTGTTAGACAGGTAACTCTTTATCCACAATATGGTGTAAAGCCATAACACATACGCTTTTTCAGCAGCAGACTATGATCAATAATGTCAAAAGCTGCACTGACGTCTAACAAAACAGCCCCCACAGTCTTTTTATCAATTATTTCTCTCAGACAATCTTCAGTCATTTGTGTAAGTGTTGTGCTTATCGAATGTCCTTCCCTATAAGCGTGCTGAAATTCTGTTGTAAATTTGTTTACTGTAAAACAAATTGTGAGTTGGAAGTGCCTTGTCAGTGAGGTGGAAAATTCGATTTTCTTGCGAGGACAAGAAAACTAAGAAAAGTCATTTTTTTGGGGGGGATAGAACTGATAAAACATTGTCATAGTGGATTATTTTCCTCTGCCTGTTTAATGACTAAACACTGTCATTCTGTTTCTTATCTGCCATTGACATACCAACAACACGTACTAAACAGACACTTACTCACCTAGCTACTTTAACCTCTTACATCTAGACGTTCCGTTCAAGCGGAACACCTGCTCCAATATCCAATGATGGGCGTGGCGCGAAATACAAATTCCTCTAAAATCCGAAAACTTCCATTTTTCAAACATATGACTATTTTACAGCATTTTAAAGACAAGACTCTCGTTAATCTAACCACACTGTCCGATTTCAAAAAGGCTTTACAGCGAAAGCGAAACATTAGATTGTCAGCAGAGTACCCAGCCAGAAATAATCAGACTACCCATTTTTCAAGCTAGCATATAATGTCACAAAAAACAAAACCACAGCTAAATGCAGCACTAACCTTTGATGATCTTCATCAGATGACAACCCTAGGACATTATGTTATACAATGCATGCATGTTTTGTTCAATCAAGTTCATATTTATATCAAAAAACAGCTTTTTTACATTAGCATGTGACGTTCAGAACTAGCATACCCCCCGCAAACCTCCGGTGAATTTACTAAATTACTCACGATAAACGTTCACAAAAAACATAATTATTTTAAGAATTATAGATACAGAACTCCTCTATGCACTCGATATGTCCGATTTTAAAATAGCTTTTTGGTGAAAGCACATTTTACAATATTCTCAGTAGATAGCCCGGCATCACAGGGCTAGCTATTTAGACACCGACCAAGTTTAGCACTCACCAAAGTCAGATGTACTATTAGAAAAGTTTGATTACCTTTGATGTTCTTCGTCAGAATGCACTCCCAGGACTGCTACTTCAATAACAAATGTTGGTTTGGTCCAAAATAATCCATCGTTATATCCGAATAGCGGCGTTTTGTTCGTGCATTCCAGACACTATCCGAATGGTAAATAAGGGTCGCGCGCATGGCGCATTTCGTGACAAAAGATTTCTAAATATTCCATTACCGTACTTCGAAGCATGTCAACCGCTGTTTAAAATCAATTTTTATGCCATTTTTCTCGTAAAAAAGCGATAATATTCCGACCGGGAATCTGAGTTTCGGTAAATAGAGGGAAAAACAGAAAGACGGGGGCGGCCAGTGCACGCGCCTAAGCCCACTGTCCCCTGATCGGCCACTTGACAAACGCGATAATGTGTTTCAGCCAGGGCTTTGAATTACGTCATTCAGCTTTTTCCCGGGCTCTGAGAGCCTATGGAAGCCGTTGGAAGTGTCACGTAACAGCAGAGATCCTTTGTAATGGATAAAGATAATCAAGAAGGGAAAGAAATGGTCAGACAGGGTACTTCCTGAACAGAATCTTCTCATGTTTTGGCCTGCCAAATGAGTTCTGTTATACTCACAGACACCATTAAAACAGTTTTAGAAACTTTGGAGTGTTTTCTATCCAAAGCTAATAATTATATGCATATTCTAGTTTCTGGGCAGGAGTAATAATCAGATTAAATCGGGTACGTTTTTTTATCCAGCCGTGAAAATACTGCCCCCTAGCCATAACAGGTTAAGATGGATGCGCTAATAACTAATGGATACATTCTGGATAAGAGCGACTGCTAAATGACGAAAATGTACACGTAAAATGTAGACAACTGGCTCCTAACGAAGCCTCAATCAACTAAACCCTGTCGGTGTTTCCTTTCTCTAGTTTGAGGAGGACCTGTCGTCAACCAGGTCGTCAACCAGTCGCCTGTCAATCAAGTCTCCACTGAGGGGAGTGAAGAAGCTGAAGAACATGCAGTGTAAAATCACCCTGCTAGATGGCTCTGACTACACCATGACGGTGGATGTAAGTACAGGGGGGATGAGGAAGAGGAGGAGGAAGAGGAGGGTATGAGGGAGGAGGTTGCTTCTATCTGCCATCTGTCCAGGGCGGATGTGATTGGACGAAATTCTAATAGCTAATTTCAGATTTGATCTCTCTCTCTCTCTCTCTCTCTCTCTCTCTCTCTCTCTCTCTCTAATTAGATAGATAAGATGTATGAAATTACTTTTCTGCCATCAAATTCCAGAGAAACTATCATCTCCTAATGGTATACAGTAACAGCAACTTAGCTTCCAGTTCTGTCAGATTTGATTTAGTTTAGAGTGTGTGTGTGTGTGTGTGTGTGTGTGTGTGTGTGTGTGTGTGTGTGTGTGTGTGTGTGTGTGTGTAGACAGACAGGGAGAAGATTCAACATGCCAAGGACTCAACGTTCCTTCCACCCAAACAAACACCCAAATCTCCTTTAGCCAGATAGAGGATAGAGCCCCATTGGGGGGGGGGGGGGGGGGGGGGTAGATTAGCCCTATGTTTGGGTGGGGGCTTTGGAACAGGAGAGGTTTAGGAACGGTTGTGTGTTTATGGCTGTGGGTTGAAAAGGATCAGTGTCGTACCACTCATTGTTCTCTGTGTGAGTCACTCCCAGTCCTACTGTACCCTCCTGCTGTGGACGGCCAGCACTTCTGAACAACGTCTAATCTGGATGGGGTTTAGACGTACAGGGATTGGTGTATGAGCTAGTTTGGGGGTCGTTTGGGGGTCGTTTGCAGAAACTTTGGGGTGATTATTTTTTTTTACATTTTAGGAACTATACCGTTTGTTTTCTCGCTTAATATTGAGTTATACCCCGACTGATACAGTCATTTATATTGAGTTATACCCCGACTGATACAGTCCACACAGAACAGTTATTGGATGTTGAGGGAAGGTGTGTGAGAGAGAGAGAGAGAGAATGACTACAGGAGCCCAGCCTTCCAATCAAAGAGACCAACTGGTACCATGTTTACACTGTGATGCATTGTACAACAAGACGTCGTAGTCAGAACACAATCAGAATGATTGAGAGCTGTTTGACACAGGGAAGACGTTTATATGACTCGGTGCGGTGTGGTCTGTGGTCATGTATTAGTGTATCTGCCTCCCCTGCATGAGAGAAGACCGTGAGGAGGGGAGAGAGCCTCCCGAGGGATCTCCCTGGGTTACCTCATCTGTTTACAGATTTATAGTACCCCCTGCTGGTTAAAGCCAGCAGCATATTACACAGGCTAGCTGGTTACAGGCTGGTTAAAGCCAGCAGCATATTACACAGGCTAGCTGGTTACAGGCTGGTTAAAGCTAGCAGCATATTACACAGGCTAGCTGGTTACAGGCTGGTTAAAGCCAGCAGCATATTACACAGGCTAGCTGGTTACAGGCTGGTTAAAGCTAGCAGCATATTACACAGGCTAGCTGGTTAAAGCTAGCAGCATATTACACAGAGACAGGCTAGCTGGTTACAGGCTGGTTAAAGCCAGCAGCATATTACACAGGCTAGCTGGTTACAGGCTGGTTAAAGCTAGCAGCATATTACACAGGCTAGCTGGTTACAGGCTGGTTAAAGCTAGCAGCATATTACACAGGCTAGCTGGTTACAGGCTGGTTAAAGCTAGCAGCATATTACACAGGCTAGCTGGTTACAGGCTGGTTAAAGCCAGCAGCATATGACACAGGCTAGCTGGTTACAGGCTGGTTAAAGCTAGCAGCATATTACACAGGCTAGCTGGTTACAGGCTGGTTAAAGCCAGCAGCATATTACACAGGCTAGCTGGTTACAGGCTGGTTAAAGCTAGCAGCATATTACACAGGCTAGCTGGTTACAGGCTGGTTAAAGCCAGCAGCATATTACACAGGCTAGCTGGTTACAGGCTGGTTAAAGCCAGCAGCATATTACACAGGCTAGCTGGTTACAGGCTGGTTAAAGCTAGCAGCATATTACACAGACACAGGCTAGCTGGTTACAGGCTGGTTAAAGCTAGCAGCATATTACACAGGCTAGCTGGTTAAAGCTAGCAGCATATTACACAGACAGGCTAGCTGGTTACAGGCTGGTTAAAGCTAGCAGCATATTACACAGGCTAGCTGGTTAAAGCTAGCAGCATATTACACAGAGACAGGCTAGCTGGTTACAGGCTGGTTAAAGCCAGCAGCATATTACACAGGCTAGCTGGTTACAGGCTGGTTAAAGCTAGCAGCATATTACACAGACACAGGCTAGCTGGTTACAGGCTGGTTAAAGCTAGCAGCATATTACACAGGCTAGCTGGTTAAAGCTAGCAGCATATTACACAGACACAGGCTAGCTGGTTGCAGGCTGGTTAAAGCTAGCAGCATATTACACAGGCTAGCTGGTTACAGGCTGGTTAAAGCTAGCAGCATATTACACAGGCTAGCTGGTTAAAGCCAGCAGCATATTACACAGGCTAGCTGGTTAAAGCCAGCAGTATATTACACAGGCTAGCTGGTTACAGGCTGGTTAAAGCTAGCAGCATATTACACAGGCTAGCTGGTTAAAGCTAGCAGTATATTACACAGGCTAGCTGGTTACAGGCTGGTCAAAGCCAGCAGCATATTACACAGGCTAGCTGGTTACAGGCTGGTTAAAGCCAGCAGCATATTACACAGGCTAGCTGGTTACAGGCTGGTTAAAGCTAGTAGCATATTACACAGACACAGGCTAGCTGGTTACAGGCTGGTTAAAGCCAGCAGCATATTACACAGGCTAGCTGGTTACAGGCTGGTTACAGGCTGGTTAAAGCTAGCAGCATATTACACAGGCTGGCTGGTTAAAGCCAGCAGCATATTACACAGGCTAGCTGGTTACAGGCTGGTTAAAGCTAGCAGCATATTACACAGGCTAGCTGGTTACAGGCTGGTTAAAGCCAGCAGCATATTACACAGGCTAGCTGGTTACAGGCTGGTTAAAGCTAGCAGCATATTACACATTGAGAACATTGAGGTTAAAGGAAGATACTGAGTTCATTGTAGTGAGTCTGTTTTATCTCATTCCCCTTACTGTAGGAAGAAGACAAGTTGAGTACTGACAGATTCTCTGTCTCGCTGTCTCTCTCTCTTTCTCTGTCTCTGTCTCTCTTTCTCTCTCTCTCTCTTTCTCACTCTCTCTCCCTCCCTCTGTCTCACTCTCTCTTTCTGTCTCACTCACTCTCTCTTTCTGTCTCACTCACTCACTCTCTCTGTCTCACTCTCTCTTTCTGTCTCACTCTCTCTCTCTGTCTCACTCTCTCTCTCTGTCTCACTCACTCTCTCTGTCTCACTCACTCTCTCTGTCTCACTCACTCTCTCTGTCTCACTCACTCTCTCTGTCTCACTCACTCTTTCTCTCACTCTCTCTTTCTGTCTCACTCACTCTCTCTGTCTCACTCACTCTCTCTGTCTCACTCTCTCTCTCTGTCTCACTCACTCTCTCCCTCTGTCTCACTCACTCTCTCCCTCTGTCTCACTCACTCTCTCCCTCTGTCTCACTCACTCTCTCCCTCTGTCTCACTCACTCTCTCCCTCTGTCTCACTCACTCTCTCCCTCTGTCTCACTCACTCTCTCCCTCTGTCTCACTCACTCTCTCCCTCTCTCACTCACTCTCTCCCTCTCTCTCACTCACTCTCTCTGTCTCACACTCTCTCTCTCTCTCTCTCTCTCTCACTCTCTCTCTCTCTCTCTCTCACTCACCCCCTGTGGGAAAAATGTATTCACTGCGATCTTCCTTCAAGTCTGAGGGAAGAATCATTCGTTTGCCTTGTAGCTCGACCTTTAAAAAGAAAATCTAGTTTACCCTACGACTAAGGCCTGAAACATGCTGCTGTTTTGGTCTTGTTGTTATTAAGAAGAGTCATCGAGGGGTTGGTGTAGTTAAGTGTTATATATATATATATATAACGGTTGATCTCTATTTTATTAACGCCTCCACCTTAGCTTAGTGGCTGTTTTCTTTTAATATGAGCTCTAATCTCATTATTAATAAACTCTGGTTTTCGTAGAACCTTTAAGAACAGCCATAGTTACTACGGGGGGGGGGGGTCAGTTTGATGCAGGGCCTAAGTACAGTTATAATACATGAGTGCAGAATCATGTACCGGACGGTTCATAGGGCAGAATCAGGTACGTACCGGACGGTTCATAGGGCAGAATCAGGTACGTACCGGACGGTTCATAGGGCAGAATCAGGTACGTACCGGACGGTTCATAGGGCAGAATCAGGTACGTACCGGACGGTTCATAGGGCAGAATCAGGTACCGGACGGTTCATAGGGCAGAATCAGGTACCGGACGGTTCATAGGGCAGAATCAGGTACCGGACGGTTCATAGGGCAGAATCAGGTACCGGACGGTTCATAGGGCAGAATCAGGTACGTACCGGACGGTTCATAGGGCAGAATCAGGTACCGGACGGTTCATAGGGCAGAATCAGGTACCGGACGGTTCATAGGGCAGAATCAGGTACGTACCGGACGGTTCATAGGGCAGAATCAGGTACCGGACGGTTCATAGGGCAGAATCAGGTACCGGACGGTTCATAGGGCAGAATCAGGTACTGGACGGTTCATAGGGCAGAATCAGGTACCGGACGGTTCATAGGGCAGAATCAGGTACCGGATGGTTCATAGGGCAGAATCAGGTACCGGACGGTTCATATTTGTCTTGAAAAATAACACCATCCTCAATGTAGTGTCACCAGTGGAGCTGTGCTGGTGTGACTGTGCTGGTGTGACTGTCTGATTGTGCTGGGTTGATGTTGTGCTGGTGGGACATCGCTCTGTGTTAACTGCTGGAGATGTTGTTCCTGCTGGTTTTGAAGTGTCTGTCGAAGCATCTTTTAATAGGCTTGAGAATCACACACAAGCCTCTCAGATGGAACTGGTAACCTCAGGGTGCCAGTGCTCTGTGGGAGTGGAGGGGGGAGGGGGCAGGGAGGTGGTAACAGCAACCTAAATATATCCCCAGGGACTCGGAGGGAGTTTGACTGGAAGCTAGCCAGACTGCTTAGCTACAGCCTGCTGTGAAGGAGGAGGAGGAGGTAGATAACACACAGAGAGAGAGGAGGAGGTAGATAACACACAGAGAGAGAGGAGGAGGTAGATAACACACAGAGAGAGAGGAGGAGGTAGATAACACACAGAGAGAGAGGAGGAGGTAGATAACACACAGAGAGAGAGGAGGAGGTAGATAACACACAGAGAGAGAGGAGGAGGTAGATAACACACAGAGAGAGAGGAGGAGGTAGATAACACACAGAGAGAGAGGAGGAGGTAGATAACACACAGAGAGAGAGGAGGAGGTAGATAACACACAGAGAGAGAGGAGGAGGTAGATAACACACAGAGAGAGAGGAGGAGGTAGATAACACACAGAGAGAGAGGAGGAGGTAGATAACACACAGAGAGAGAGGAGGAGGTAGATAACACACAGAGAGAGAGGAGGAGGTAGATAACACACAGAGAGAGAGGAGGAGGTAGATAACACACAGAGAGAGAGGAGGAGGAGGAGGTAGATGACACACAGAGAGAGAGGAGGAGGAGGAGGTAGATAACACACAGAGAAGAGGAGGAGGAGGAGGTAGATGACACACAGAGAGGAGGAGGAGGAGGAGGTAGATGACACACAGAGAGGAGGAGGAGGAGGTAGATGACACACAGAGAGGAGGAGGAGGTAGATAACACACAGAGAAAAGGAGGAGGTAGATAACACACAGAGAAAAGGAGGAGGTAGATAACACACAGAGAGGAGGAGGTAGATGACACACAGAGAGAGGAGGAGGAGGTAGATGACACACAGAGAGAGGAGGAGGAGGTAGATGACACACAGAGAGAGGAGGAGGAGGTAGATGACACACAGAGAGAGAGGAGGAGGTAGATAACACACAGAGAGAGGAGGAGGAGGTAGATAACACACAGAGAGAGGAGGAGGAGGTAGATAACACACAGAGAGAGGAGGAGGAGGTAGATAACACACAGAGAGAGGAGGAGGAGGTAGATAACACACAGAGAGAGGAGGAGGAGGTAGATAACACAGAGAGAGAGGAGGAGGAGGTAGATAACACACAGAGAGAGGAGGAGGAGGAGGAGGTAGATAACACACACACACAGAGAGAGGAGGAGGAGGAGGAGGAGGTAGATAACACACACACACAGAGAGAGGAGGAGGAGGTAGATAACACAGAGAGAGAGGAGGAGGAGGAGGAGGTAGATAACACACAGAGAGAGGAGGAGGAGGAGGTAGATAACACACAGAGAGAGGAGGAGGAGGTAGATAACACACAGAGAGAGGAGGAGGAGGTAGATAACACACAGAGAGAGGAGGAGGAGGTAGATAACACACACAGAGAGAGGAGGAGGAGGAGGTAGATAACACACACAGAGAGAGGAGGTAGATAACACACAGAGAGAGGAGGAGGAGGAGGAGGTAGATAACGCACAGAGAGAGAGGAGGAGGAGGAGGAGGAGGTAGATAACGTACAGAGAGAGAGAGAGGAGGAGGAGGAGGAGGTAGATAACACACACACAGAGAGAGGAGGAGGAGGAGGAGGTAGATAACACACACACAGAGAGAGGAGGAGGAGGTAGATAACACACAGAGAGAGGAGGAGGAGGAGGAGGTAGATAACGCACAGAGAGAGAGGAGGAGGAGGAGGAGGTAGATAACGCACAGAGAGAGAGAGAGGAGGAGGAGGTAGATAACACACGCACAGAGAGAGAGAGAGGAGGAGGAGGTAGATAACACACACACAGAGAGAGGAGGAGGAGGAGGAGGTAGATAACACACAGAGAGAGGAGGAGGAGGAGGAGGTAGATAACACACAGAGAGGAGGAGGAGGTAGATAACACACACAGAGAGAGGAGGAGGAGGAGGAGGTAGATAACACACAGAGAGAGAGAGGAGGCGGAGGTAGATAACACACAGAGAGAGGAGGTAGATAACACACAGAGAGAGGAGGTGGAGGTAGATAACACACAGAGAGGAGGAGGTAGATAACACACAGAGAGAGGAGGAGGAGGAGGAGGAGGAGGAGGTAGATAACACACACAGAGAGAGAGGAGGAGGAGGAGGAGGAGGTAGATAACGCACAGAGAGAGAGAGAGGAGGAGGAGGAGGTAGATAACACACACAGAGAGAGGAGGAGGAGGAGGTAGATAACACACACAGAGAGAGAGGAGGTAGATAACACACAGAGAGGAGGAGGTAGATAACACACAGAGAGAGGAGGTGGAGGTAGATAACACACAGAGAGGAGGAGGTAGATAACACACAGAGAGAGGAGGAGGAGGAGGAGGAGGTAGATAACACACACAGAGAGAGAGGAGGAGGAGGAGGAGGTAGATAACGCACAGAGAGAGAGAGAGGAGGAGGAGGAGGAGGTAGATAACACACAGAGAGAGAAGGAGGAGGTAGATAACACACACAGAGAGGGGAGGAGGAGGAGGAGGAGGAGGTAGATAACACACACACAGAGAGAGGAGGAGGAGGAGGAGGTAGATAACACACAGAGAGAGGAGGAGGAGGAGGAGGTAGATAACACACAGAGAGGAGGAGGAGGTAGATAACACACACAGAGAGAGGAGGAGGAGGAGGAGGTAGATAACACACAGAGAGAGAGGAGGAGGAGGAGGAGGTAGATAACACACAGAGAGGGGGAGGTAGATAACACACAGAGAGAGGAGGTAGATAACACACAGAGAGAGGAGGTGGAGGTAGATAACACACAGAGAGGAGGAGGAGGAGGTAGATAACACACAGAGAGAGGAGGAGGAGGAGGAGGAGGTAGATAACACACAGAGAGAGAGGAGGAGGAGGAGGTAGATAACGCACAGAGAGAGAGAGAGGAGGAGGAGGAGGAGGAGGAGGTAGATAACGCACAGAGAGAGAGGAGGAGGAGGTAGATAACACACAGAGAGGAGGAGGAGGAGGTAGATAACACACAGAGAGGAGGAGGAGGAGGTAGATAACACACAGAGAGGAGGAGGTAGATAACACACACAGAGAGAGGAGGAGGTAGATAACACACAGAGAGGAGGAGGAGGTACATAACACACAGAGAGGAGGAGGTACATAACACACACAGAGAGAGGAGGAGGAGGTAGATAACACACACAGAGAGAGGAGGAGGAGGAGGAGGAGGTAGATAACACACAGAGAGAGGAGGAGGAGGAGGTCGATAACACACAGAGAGAGAGGAGGAGGTAGATAACACACAGAGAGGAGGAGGAGGTACATAACACACAGAGAGGAGGAGGAGGAGGAGGAGGTACATTACACACACAGAGAGAGGAGGAGGAGGAGGTAGATAACACACAGAGAGAGGAGGAGGAGGAGGTAGATAACACACAGAGAGAGGAGGAGGAGGAGGTAGATAACACACAGAGAGAGGAGGAGGAGGAGGTAGATAACACACAGAGAGAGGAGTAGGAGGAGGTAGATAACACACAGAGAGAGAGGAGGAGGTAGATAACACACAGAGAGGAGGAGGAGGAGGTAGATAACACACAGAGAGGAGGAGGAGGAGGTAGATAACACACAGAGAGAGAGGAGGAGGTAGATAACACACACAGAGAGAGGAGGAGGAGGTAGATAACACACAGAGAGAGGAGGTGGAGGAGGTAGATAACACACAGAGAGAGGAGGAGGAGGTGGAGGAGGTAGATAACACACACAGAGAGAGAGGAGGAGGAAGAGGTAGATAACACACAGAGAGAGGAGGAGGAGGAGGAGGAGGTAGATAACACACAGAGAGAGAGAGGGGGAGGAGGTAGATGACACACAGAGAGGAGGAGGAGGAGGAGGAGGTAGATAACACAGAGAGAGAGGAGGAGATGTCAGAACAGCAGAAGAGAGATGACAGAGGGGGATGGATGTCAGAACAGCAGGGAGGAAGTCAGTGACAGGCTGTCTACATAATCTTTCCCCTCTGCTCTTTGGTCAATTAACCACAGTCTGTTCATCCCTGTTAGCTGCGCTGTACTGTTGTTCGCTGAAGAACACATAGTCATTGTCAATGAAGGGAATCGTTCACAAACATCGGCCCATTCTAAGATCCGATGATAGTGTCGGTAATGTGTTTTCAGACCTTCCCTTGGTCGTATTCTCACGGGGCAGAAATCTCAGAGATCAATCGGTCAACTCTGATTTACCACCCCAAGATATTCCTGAACACAACTTCTATTTGCGCCCCCTACTGGATGGAAACTGTAAGTGTAATGGCTGAGCTCAATGCAATGGCCCTTATAAATGTAGATCCTTCAAACACCCACAAACAGGGAAACAGATCCCAATCAAAGGTGTTATCATGTGCAACTCCAAGGCAGTTATTTATCTTAGAACTTGTCCTTGTGGTAAAAATGATGTGGGTAAAACAAAGGGTGAATTAAAAGTATGAATCTCAGAGCATCGTAGCGCCATTAGGTGGTAATACTCGACTTACCCAGTTGGGGCCCACTTTTTGGAAGCAAACCACTCGATTTCGTCTCTACGTTATATCAGCATCGAACACGTCACCCTCCCTAGGAGAGGAGAACCTCGTCTCTACGTTATATCGGCATCGAACACCTCACCCTCCCTAGGAGAGGAGAACCTCGTCTCTACGTTATATCGGCATCGAACACGTCACCCTCCCTAGGAGAGGAGAACCTCGTCTCTACGTTATATCGGCATCGAACACCTCACCCTCCCTAGGAGAGGGGGTGACCTTGATAATTGATTGTTAAAACGAGAGGCTGCCTGGATCTTTAACTTAAAGACCCTCGCTCCCTTCGGTCTCAACATAGACTTTGATCTGAAGCCATTCTTGTGATTATTGTGATTTTGCTATTGTAATTGTTTGTAAGCTTGTGTCGTCTAAAATGAATCTATGATCGTATGCTATCCATTATTTTTTTTTTTTTGTATGCTGTTCTTTGTATGCCATTTTAATATTTGAGAATTAACTAATGATATTAGGCTACACTTGGCTATGATTACAGGCACCCTGTGTGTCTTCTGACACTATATAAATGAGTCATCTGTCAGTGTTTGTGATGGTACCCTGATGAAGACAGCTTGTCTGTCGAAACGTTGGATATGAACATTTTTGCATCTGAGCTCCTAGTGTGCTGCTCTCCTTTTATTTTCAAGTCATCAGTGTCAAAACTCCCTTTTTAACCACAAATCACGTTTTTATTTTTCAAGTAAGATCAACTAGAGACAACCAGATCTCATGGTCTGACTTCGGTATTCAACGCTTGTCCGTAAACGTCAAGTTTTGACAGGTAGTCCTTTGCTGCAGTTGAATGACCGAACCACACTAGTGGCTTCATGCGGGGAATGTTATTCATATTTTTCATAATTGATAAACGTTTTTATTAAATTTTTTTAACACACAGAAAATCCGATGTTTCTTTGTCAAACGGTTTAGTTATATTTCAGTCTTCTGTGATGTATATTAAGTGTAATATTCAGATGCAAACTCAAAATATAATACATTTCTACTGTATATCTGACGTGGTACAGGTGTAGACTCTTGTTTCAAAGTAGATTTTGTTTAAGACTGTCAAGAAACACTCTTGACTGTGATTTACCCCACTGCAGTAATATAAGTATAGGCATTCATTCCAAAAGGTTTATGGTAAATAAAAATAAATTAAGTGCCAGCCTAGCACTGGGATTGAACCTGCGATCCTCGGAGCTGGAGTTCGCTCCTTTACGCCCGTCCGCAGTTCCCTAGCAAGCCGCAAGACTATGCTAAGAGTGATCACCGTTGCCCCTTGTGGCCGGTATTGAAGTCACCCCCCCGCCCCCCCCCCCCCCCCCCCGACGTCCTGGGGACCTGGACGAACGTCGAATACTGCGTTAGATCTGGTGTGACCTCGCTGTATTGGGCATACATTCCTAGTTATATGCTAGTGTACCAGACATGAGTCTGGCTCATGATCTCGTGATGAGGTTGCCCTGGGGGAATTTCCTCATGATCTCGTGATGAGGTTGCCCTGGGGGAATATCACCGTGGTTTAATGGATGACGTTGTTTTTCTCCCGTGGGGGACCCGGGTTCAGAGCCCAACCCTGACATTAGTGTGCACTGTGGACAATGGAACATGAAGTCAGCCACAGCCTCCCTGTATTGTTCTCTCCAGTAGTGTTGAACTCTGACCCCTGTTCAATAACTGCTCTGTGTGTGTCTCACCAGAAACGAGCCAGAGGCCAGCTGCTGTTTGCCAAGGTGTGTGACCATCTGAACCTGCTGGAGACGGACTACTTTGGCATCACGTACCGAGACGTGGAGAACCAGAAGGTAGAGGAAGAGACTCGTCAAAGATGTCTGTCTGTTTTGTCTGCCTGTCTGTTCTCTGTCTGTTGTCTGCCTGTCTGTTGTCTGCCTGTCTGTTGTCTGCCTGTCTGTTGTCTGCCTGTCTGTCTGTTGTCTCTCTGTCTGTTCTCTGTCTGCCTGTCTGTTCTCTGTTCTCTGTCTGTCTGCCTGTCTGTTCTCTGTCTGTCTGCCTGTCTGTCTGTCTGTTGTCTCCCTGTCTGTCTCCCTGTCTGTCTGTCTGTCTGTCTGTCTGTCTGTCTGTCTGTCTGTCTGTCTGTCTGTCTGTCTGTCTGTCTGTCTGTCTGTCTGTCTGCCTGTCTGTCTGTCTGTTGTCTCCCTGTCTGTTGTCTCCCTGTCTGTTCTCTGCCTGTCTGTTCTCTGCCTGTCTGTTCCCTGCCTGTCTGTTCTCTGTCTGCCTGTCTGTCTGGTATCATGTACCGTGACGTGGAGAACCAGAAGGTAGAGGAAGAGTATTATAACCAGGGCCCTTTTTATGTATTAAGCATTACAAAGGAGGAGTGTTGATCTAGTATAAATGTTGGGTTCCCGCGTGGAGCATCGGTCTAAGGCACTGCATCTCAGTGCTAGAGGCGTATCCACGGGCTGCATCACAAACGACCGTGATTTGGGAGTCCCATAAGGCGGCGCACAAATGGCCCAGCGTCATCCGGGTTTGTCCGGTGTAGGCCGTCATTGTAAATAAGAATTTATTCTTAACTGACTTGCCAAGTTAAATAAAGGTTAAATCATTTTTATTTTTAATTTTTTTATTATAAATACTGAAACTTGGTGGAGGACATTGTCCTAGATAAACACACCTAGTCTGAGATGTTTGTGGATACCGGCCCTGGTGTTGACAGACTGATAACAGAATCCTTCTCAGGGCAGTGGTAATGGGTCAGGCTCTGTTAATAACTGGATACATGGTCATTCATTGATTTTATTAATATATCGTTACTAATTTGCCTCTCTCTCTCTCCAGAACTGGCTGGACCCTAACAAGGAACTGAAGAAGCAGATAAGGAGTGAGTTGCAGTGTGTTTATAGGGCACTACACCACACTATACTACACTATACTACACCACACTATACTACACCACACTACACTATACTACACTATGCTACACTACACTATACTACACTATACTACACTATGCTACACTATACTACGCCCTACTGCACTACACAACACTATACTACACCACACTACACTATACTACACCACACTACACTACGCCCTACTGCACTACACTATGCTACACTCTACTACACTACACCCTACTACACTATGCTACACTATACTACACCACACTATACTACACTACACTGTACTGCACTACGCCCTACTGCACTACACTATACTACACTATGCTACACTAAGCCCTACTATACTACACTATACTACACTATGCTACACTACCCTACACCACACTACACAATACTACACTATGATACACTATGCTACACTATACTACACTATGCTACACTACCCTACACCACACTAAACAATACTACACTATGCTACACTATGCTACACTACGCCCTACTGCACTACACTCTACTGCACTATACTACACTATGCTACACTATACTACACTATGCTACACTACGCCCTACTGCACTACACTCTACTGCACTATACTACACTATGCTACACTATACTACACTATGCTACACTATGCTACACTACGCCCTACTACACTATACTATACTACACCGCACTACACTCTACTACACAATGCTACACTATGCTATACTATGCTACACTACGCCCTACTACACTATGCTATACTACACCACACTACACTATACTACACTCTACTACACTACACCCTACTACACTATACTACGCCCTACTGCACTACACCCTGCTACGCTATACTACGCCCTACTGCACTACACCACACTACACTATACTGCACTACACTACACTCTACTGCACTACACTCTACTGCACTACACTATGCTACACTATGCTACATGACACTACACTCTACTGCACTACACTCTACTGCACTACACTCTACTGCACTACACTATGCTACACTATGCTACATGACACTACACTCTACTGCACTACACCATGCTACACTATACTGCATGACACTACACTCTACTGCACTACACTATGCTGCACGACACTATGCTACACTACACTATACTACACCACACTCTACAACACTATGCTACACTACACTATACTACACCACACTCTACTACACTATGCTACACTACACTATACTGCATGACACTACACTCTACCGTACTACACTCTACTGCACTACATGGTGCTGCACTACACAGCAATATACTGCACTATTCTACACGGCACCGCACTACACTCTACTGCACTACATGGTGCTGCACTACACAGCAATATACTGCACTGTGATATACTACACTCTACTGCACTACACTATACTGCACTATACTACACAATACTACACGGCACCGCACTACACGATAATACACTATACAACAACATTCTGCACTGCGATATACTACACCACACTATACTACACAATGCCACACTATACTGCACTATGCTACACTATACTACACTATACTACACCACACTACACTATACTACACTACGCCCTACTGCACTACACTATGCTACACTCTACTACACTACACCCTACTACACTATGCTACACTATACTACACTATACTACACCACACTATACTACACTGTACTGCACTACGCCCTACTATACTACACTATACTACACTATGCTACACTACCCTACACCACACTACACAATACTACACTATGCTACACTATACTACACTATGCTACACTATACGACACTATGCTACACTATGCCCTACTGCACTACACTCTACTGCACTATACTACACTATGCTACACTATACTACACTATGCTACACTATGCTACACTACGCCCTACTACACTATGCTACACTATACTATACTACACCACGCTACACTCTACTACACTATGCTACACTATGCTATACTATGCTACACTACGCCCTACTACACTATGCTATACTACACTACACTATACTACACTCTACTACACTACACCCTACTACACTATACTACGCCCTACTGCACTACACCCTGCTACGCTATACTACGCCCTACTGCACTACACCACACTACACTATACTGCACTACACTACACTCTACTGCACTACACTCTACTGCACTACACTATGCTACACTATGCTACATGACACTACACTCTACTGCACTACACTCTACTGCACTACACTCTACTGCACTACACTATGCTACACTATGCTACATGACACTACACTCTACTGCACTACACTATGCTACACTATACTGCATGACACTACACTCTACTGCACTACACTATGCTACACTACACTATACTACACCACACTCTACAACACTATGCTACACTACACTATACTACACCACACTCTACTACACTATGCTACACTACACTATACTACACCACACTCTACTACACCATGCTACACTACACTATGCCCTACTACACTATACTATACTATACTACACTATACTGCATGACACTACACTCTACCGTACTACACTCTACTGCACTACATGGTGCTGCACTACACAGCAATATACTGCACTGTGATGTACTACACTCTACTGCACTACACTATACTGCACTATGCTACACTATACTGCACTATACTACACGGCACCGCACTACACTCTACTGCACTACATGGTGCTGCACTACACAGCAATATACTGCACTGTGATATACTACACTCTACTGCACTACACTATACTGCACTATACTACACAATACTACACGGCACCGCACTACACGATAATACACTATACAACAACATTCTGCACTGCGATATACTACACCACACTATACTACACAATGCCACACTATACTGCACTATGCTACACTATACTACACTATACTTCACTATACTGCACTATGATACACTATACTGTACCACGCTACACTATACTGCACTATACTACACTATGCTACGCTATACTATACTATACTGCAGTACACTATACTGCACAACACTACACGGTACTGCACTATACGACAATATACTGCACTGTGCTAGACTCTACTAGACTCTACTATAGACTCTACTATACTATACAGCACTACACTCTAAGGGACTACACTCTACTACACTACACTATACTTTACTATACTACACTATACTGCACTACACTCTACTATACTACACTATACTGCACTACACTCTGCTGCACTACAATATACTGCACTACACTCTACTCTACACCACTACATTCTACTATACTACACTATACACCACTACACTCTACTATACTACAATATACTGCACTGTGCTAGACTCTACTATACACCACTCTACTGCACTACACTCTACTGCACTACACTACTGCACTACACTCTACTATACTACACTATACTGCACTACACTCTACTATACTACACTCTACTGCACTACACTACTGCACTACACTCTAATATACTACACTCTACTGCACTACACTCTACTGCACTACACTCTACTATACTACACTATACTGCACTACACTCTACTATACTACACTCTACTGCACTACACTCTACTACGCACTGCACTTTACTGCACCCTACCCAAAAGTCTATACCACACTATACTATACTGCACAACACCAAACTACACTATACTATAGTCTATGCTACACTATACTGCACCATACTTCACAACACTATACTACAGTCTATACTACACTATACTATAGTCTATGCTACACTATACTGCACCATACTTCACAGCACTATACTACAGTCTATACTACACTATACTATAGTCTATGCTACACAACACAACGCTATAATCTGTACTACATGACAATAGTCTATACTACACTATACTTTACCGCACCACACTATACTACACTCTATACTGCACTATACTATAATGTGCTGCACTATAGTTTATACTACACTATACTATAGTCTATACTACACTATACAACACTATACAATAGGATATACTATACAGCACTATCCTATACTACACTATACTATAT
>NC_138293.1:4702500-4835000 GCF_965601325.2 Salmo salar | reverse complement strand
CATCTCTGAACCCCGTAGTTACAGGACATCTCTGAACCCCGTAGTTACAGGACATCTCTGAACCCCGTAGTTACAGGACATCTCTGAACCCCGTAGTTACAGGAACATCTCTGAACCCCGTAGTTACAGGAACATCTCTGAACCCCGTAGTTACAGGACATCTCTGAACCCCGTAGTTACAAGACATCTCTGAACCCCGTAGTTACAGGACATCTCTGAACCCCGTAGTTACAGGACATCTCTGAACCCCGTAGTTACAGGACATCTCTGAACCCCGTAGTTACAGGAACATCTCTGAACCCCGTAGTTACAGGAACATCTCTGAACCCCGTAGTTACAGGACATCTCTGAACCCCGTAGTTACAGGACATCTCTGAACCCTGTAGTTACAGGAACATCTCTGAACCCCGTAGTTACAGGAACATCTCTGAACCCCGTAGTTACAGGAACATCTCTGAACCCCGTAGTTACAGGAACATCTCTGAACCCCGTAGTTACAGGACATCTCTGAACCCCGTAGTTACATGACATCTCTGAACCCCGTAGTTACAGGAACATCTCTGAACCCCGTAGTTACAGGAACATCTCTGAACCCCGTAGTTACAGGAACATCTCTGAACCCCGTAGTTACAGGACATCTCTGAACCCCGTAGTTACAGGACATCTCTGAACCCCGTAGTTACAGGACATCTCTGAACCCCGTAGTTACAGGACATCTCTGAACCCCGTAGTTACAGGAACATCTCTGAACCCCGTAGTTACAGGAACATCTCTGAACCCCGTAGTTACAGGACATCTCTGAACCCCGTAGTTACAGGACATCTCTGAACCCCGTAGTTACAGGACATCTCTGAACCCCGTAGTTACAGGACATCTCTGAACCCCGTAGTTACAGGAACATCTCTGAACCCCGTAGTTACAGGAACATCTCTGAACCCCGTAGTTACAGGAACATCTCTGAACCCCGTAGTTACAGGAACATCTCTGAACCCCGTAGTTACAGGAACATCTCTGAACCCCGTAGTTACAGGAACATCTCTGAACCCCGTAGTTACAGGACATCTCTGAACCCCGTAGTTACAGGAACATCTCTGAACCCCGTAGTTACAGGAACATCTCTGAACCCCGTAGTTACAGGAACATCTCTGAACCCCGTAGTTACAGGAACATCTCTGAACCCCGTAGTTACAGGAACATCTCTGAACCCCGTAGTTACAGGACATCTCTGAACCCCGTAGTTACAGGACATCTCTGAACCCCGTAGTTACAGGACATCTCTGAACCCCGTAGTTACAGGACATCTCTGAACCCCGTAGTTACAGGAACATCTCTGAACCCCGTAGTTACAGGAACATCTCTGAACCCCGTAGTTACAGGACATCTCTGAACCCCGTAGTTACAGGACATCTCTGAACCCCGTAGTTACAGGACATCTCTGAACCCCGTAGTTACAGGACATCTCTGAACCCCGTAGTTACAGGACATCTCTGAACCCCGTAGTTACAGGAACATCTCTGAACCCCGTAGTTACAGGAACATCTCTGAACCCCGTAGTTACAGGACATCTCTGAACCCCGTAGTTACAGGACATCTCTGAACCCTGTAGTTACAGGAACATCTCTGAACCCCGTAGTTACAGGAACATCTCTGAACCCCGTAGTTACAGGAACATCTCTGAACCCCGTAGTTACAGGAACATCTCTGAACCCCGTAGTTACAGGACATCTCTGAACCCCGTAGTTACATGACATCTCTGAACCCCGTAGTTACAGGAACATCTCTGAACCCCGTAGTTACAGGAACATCTCTGAACCCCGTAGTTACAGGACATCTCTGAACCCCGTAGTTACAGGACATCTCTGAACCCCGTAGTTACAGGACATCTCTGAACCCCGTAGTTACAGGAACATCTCTGAACCCCGTAGTTACAGGAACATCTCTGAACCCCGTAGTTACAGGAACATCTCTGAACCCCGTAGTTACAGGACATCTCTGAACCCCGTAGTTACAGGACATCTCTGAACCCCGTAGTTACAGGACATCTCTGAACCCCGTAGTTACAGGACATCTCTGAACCCCGTAGTTACAGGAACATCTCTGAACCCCGTAGTTACAGGAACATCTCTGAACCCCATAGTTACAGGACATCTCTGAACCCCGTAGTTACAGGACATCTCTGAACCCCGTAGTTACAGGACATCTCTGAACCCCGTAGTTACAGGACATCTCTGAACCCCGTAGTTACAGGAACATCTCTGAACCCCGTAGTTACAGGAACATCTCTGAACCCCGTAGTTACAGGAACATCTCTGAACCCCGTAGTTACAGGAACATCTCTGAACCCCGTAGTTACAGGAACATCTCTGAACCCCGTAGTTACAGGAACATCTCTGAACCCCGTAGTTACAGGAACATCTCTGAACCCCGTAGTTACAGGACATCTCTGAACCCCGTAGTTACAGGAACATCTCTGAACCCCGTAGTTACAGGAACATCTCTGAACCCCGTAGTTACAGGAACATCTCTGAACCCCGTAGTTACAGGAACATCTCTGAACCCCGTAGTTACAGGAACATCTCTGAACCCCGTAGTTACAGGACATCTCTGAACCCCGTAGTTACAGGACATCTCTGAACCCCGTAGTTACAGGAACATCTCTGAACCCCGTAGTTACAGGAACATCTCTGAACCCCGTAGTTACAGGACATCTCTGAACCCCGTAGTTACAGGAACATCTCTGAACCCCGTAGTTACAGGAACATCTCTGAACCCCGTAGTTACAGGAACATCTCTGAACCCCGTAGTTACAGGAACATCTCTGAACCCCGTAGTTACAGGAACATCTCTGAACCCCGTAGTTACAGGAACATCTCTGAACCCCGTAGTTACAGGACATGTAGTTGATGCCCGATGTCTGTTTTCAGAGGGATGACGCCAGCTGAAGCAGAGTTACACTTTCTGGAGAATGCCAAGAAACTGTCCATGTATGGGGTTGACCTCCATCACGCTAAGGTACACACACACACACACACACACACACACACACACACACCACACACACACACACACACACACACACACACACACACACACACACACACACACACACACACACACACACACACACACCTACGTACACCAAACTCGTTCTCTCACTTCACTGCTTTGTCAGAGGCACTCTGCTAATCCTTCCAATGCACCGCTGCTGTCTCAGTGATGTCATCGGTGATGTCATCGGTGATGTCGATACCATGCTTTAACGCCAACGCTGGGCTGCTACTTCAAAATGTCTGTATGTGCTGTGAGCCAACTGCCTCTGCTCTATGTTACCATCCATCTCTGTTAGTTTCACTGACTGTTACCATCCATCTCTGTTAGTTTCACTGACTGTTACCATCCATCTCTGTTAGTTTCACTGACTGTTACCATCCATCTCTGTTAGTTTCACTGACTGTTACCATCCATCTCTGTTAGTTTCACTGACTGTTACCATCCATCTCTGTTAGTTTCACTGACTGTTACCATCCATCTCTGTTAGTTTCACTGACTGTTACCATCCATCTCTGTTAGTTTCACTGACTGTTACCATCCATCTCTGATAGTTTCACTGACTGTTACCATCTCTGTTAGTTTCACTGACTGTTACCATCCATCTCTGTTAGTTTCACTGACTGTTACCATCCATCTCTGTTAGTTTCACTGACTGTTACCATCCATCTCTGATAGTTTCACTGACTGTTACCATCTCTGTTAGTTTCACTGACTGTTACCATCCATCTCTGATAGTTTCACTGACTGTTACCATCTCTGTTAGTTTCACTGACTGTTACCATCTCTGTTAGTTTCACTGACTGTTACCATCCATCTCTGTTAGTTTCACTGACTGTTACCATCCATCTCTGATAGTTTCACTGACTGTTACCATCCATCTCTGATAGTTTCACTGACTGTTACCATCCATCTCTGATAGTTTCACTGACTGTTACCATCTCTGTTAGTTTCACTGACTGTTACCATCTCTGTTAGTTTCACTGACTGTTACCATCTCTGTTAGTTTCACTGACTGTTACCATCCATCTCTGATTATGTCGTGTAGTCTCCTCTGTCTTAATGACATGTTTGATTGTATTAATCTCATTGAGCAGACATATGGAGGGGGGAGAGAGAGAGACAGACAGACGGACTGACGTGGAGACAGACAGACAGACGTGGAGACAGACAGACAGACGTGGAGACAGACAGACAGACGGACTGACGTGGAGACGGACTGACGTGGAGACAGACAGACAGACAGACGTGGAGACAGACAGACAGACGTGGAGACAGACAGACAGACGTGGAGACAGACAGACAGACGTGGAGACAGACAGACAGACGTGGAGACAGACAGACGTGGAGACAGACAGACAGACAGACGTGGAGACAGACAGACAGACAGACGTGGAGACAGACAGACAGACAGACGTGGAGACAGACAGACAGACAGACGTGGAGACAGACAGACAGACGTGGAGACAGACAGACAGACAGACGTGGAGACAGACAGACAGACAGACGTGGAGACAGACAGACAGACAGACGTGGAGACAGACAGACAGACAGACGTGGAGACAGACAGACAGACAGACAGACGTGGAGACAGACAGACAGACAGACAGACGTGCAGACAGACAGACAGACAGACAGACGTGCAGACAGACAGACAGACAGACAGACGTGCAGACAGACAGACAGACGTGCAGACAGACAGACAGACGTGGAGACAGACAGACAGACAGACGTGGAGACAGACAGACAGACAGACAGACGTGGAGACAGACAGACAGACAGACAGACGTGGAGACAGACAGACAGACAGACAGACGTGGAGACAGACAGACCGACTGACGTAGAGAGACTGACCGACTGACGTAGAGAGACAGACAGACTGACGTAGAGAGACAGACAGACTGACGTAGAGAGACAGACAGACTGACGTAGAGAGACAGACAGACCGACGTAGAGAGACAGACAGACCGACGTTGTAGAGACAGACAGACAGACAGACCGACGTGTAGAGACAGACAGACAGACAGACCGACGTGCAGACAGACAGACAGACGTGCAGACAGACAGACAGACGTGCAGACAGACAGACAGACGTGGAGACAGACAGACAGACAGACAGACAGACAGACAGACGTGGAGACAGACTGACCGACTGACGTGGAGACAGACTGACCGACTGACGTGGAGACAGACTGACCGACTGACGTGGAGACGACTGACCGACTGACGTAGAGAGACAGACAGACTGACGTAGAGAGACAGACAGACTGACGTAGAGAGACAGACAGACTGACGTAGAGAGACAGACAGACTGACGTAGAGAGACAGACAGACTGACGTAGAGAGACAGACAGACTGACGTAGAGAGACAGACAGACTGACGTAGAGAGACAGACAGACCGACGTAGAGAGACAGACAGACCGACGTGTAGAGACAGACAGACAGACAGACCGACGTGTAGAGACAGACAGACAGACAGACCGACGTGTAGAGACAGACAGACAGACAGACCGACGTGTAGAGACAGACAGACAGACAGACCGACGTGTAGAGACAGACAGACAGACAGACCGACGTGTAGAGACAGACAGACAGACAGACCGACGTGTAGAGACAGACAGACAGACAGACCGACGTGTAGAGACAGACAGACAGACAGACCGACGTGTAGAGACAGACAGACAGACAGACCGACGTGTAGAGACAGACAGACAGACAGACCGACGTGTAGAGACAGACAGACAGACAGACAGACCGACGTGTAGAGACAGACAGACAGACAGACCGACGTGTAGAGACAGACAGACAGACAGACCGACGTGTAGAGACAGACAGACAGACAGACCGACGTGTAGATACAGACAGACAGACAGACCGACGTGTAGAGACAGACAGACAGACCGACGTGTAGAGACAGACAGACCGACAGACCGACGTGTAGAGACAGACAGACCGACAGACCGACAGACAGACAGACAGACAGACAGACAGACCGACGTGTAGAGACAGACAGACAGACCGACGTGTAGAGAGACAGACAGACAGACCGACGTGTAGAGAGACAGACAGACAGACCGACGTGTAGAGAGACAGACAGACAGACCGACGTGTAGAGACCGACAGACAGACCGACGTGTAGAGACCGACAGACAGACCGACGTGTAGAGACCGACAGACAGACCGACGTGTAGAGACAGACAGACAGACCGACGTGTAGAGACAGACAGACAGACCGACGTGTAGAGACAGACAGACAGACCGACGTGTAGAGACAGACAGACAGACAGACAGACGTGGAGAGACAGACAGACAGACCGACGTGTAGAGACAGACAGACAGACCGACGTGGAGAGAGAGACAGACAGACAGACAGACAGACAGACGTGGAGAGACAGACAGATGTGGAGAGACAGACAGACAGACAGACGTGTAGAGACAGACAGACAGACCGACGTGTAGAGACAGACAGACAGACCGACGTGTAGAGACAGACAGACAGACAGACAGACAGACAGACAGACAGACAGACGTGGAGAGACAGACAGACAGACGTGGAGAGACGTGTAGAGACAGACAGACAGACCGACGTGTAGAGACAGACAGACAGACCGACGTGTAGAGACAGACAGACAGACCGACGTGTAGAGACAGACAGACAGACCGACGTGTAGAGACAGACAGACAGACCGACGTGTAGAGACAGACAGACAGACCGACGTGTAGAGACAGACAGACAGACAGACAGACAGACAGACAGACAGACAGACAGACAGACGTGGAGAGACAGACAGACAGACAGACGTGGAGAGACAGACAGACAGACCGACGTGTAGAGACAGACAGACAGACCGACGTGTAGAGACAGACAGACAGACCGACGTGGAGAGAGAGACAGACAGACAGACAGACAGACGTGGAGAGACAGACAGATGTGGAGAGACAGACAGACAGACAGACAGACGTGGAGAGACAGACAGACAGACAGACAGACAGACAGACAGACAGACAGACAGACAGACAGACAGACAGACAGACAGACAGACAGACAGACAGACAGACAGACAGATGTGGAGAGACAGACGTGTAGAGACAGACAGACCAGGCCAGCAGCGTCAGATTGCCAGAATAACACACCACTCATTTCAACACATTGAAAACGTCACTGATCCCGATGGCAGATACTGGTCAGTTATCACAAGCACTTTGAACAGTCAAAGGATCCCGTCTAGGAGAGACTGACATAAAGATGATGGTCCCTTAAAAGAGTATACTCAGGAGGAATGATGTTGCCTAGTACACTATGAATACAGATTAGTAGTGAAGTAGTTTCCATCCACTATGAATACAGATTAGTAGTGAAGTAGTTTCCATCCACTATGAATACAGATTAGTAGTGAAGTAGTTTCCATCCACCAATACACCATGAATACAGATTTGTTTTGTCATTAATAAACCATTTGACTAGTTGAATAAGATCAGTATCAGCATTGTTGTGTTCTCTCTCCTCGCATTAAACCACCGGGCTAGTTGGTAGGAAGCCTGTTTGAGTGTTTGGCTCCAGCTAAAGGGGAGGTAAGAGGCTGCTGCATCGTGTGTGTGTGTGTGTGTGTGTGTGTGTGTGTGTGTGTGTGTGTGTGTGTGTGTGTGTGTGTGTGTGTGTGTGTGTGTGTGTGTGTGTGTGTGTGTGTGTGTGTGTGTGTGTGTGTGTGTGTGTTTCTGTGTTTTTATTTTAAGTCACGCATGGCTTAGCTTAGCAATCATCACCCTAACTAACCGTGGCTTGTTTTTACCCATCGTCACTCTCCCCGTTGCTGTGCTGCACTAAAGTAGGGAACGTGTGTTTTTTTTCCCCCCGCTTTTCTCATCGGACCCCTAGATACACCACCATCCCGTTATCCACCTGCCTGTCTGTCTGTAGCCGTTCACCATCAGAACCCTGCCAACGCTGGCCCATACTCTACCGTTCCTCCCTCCACAACTGTTAGTGTGTGGAGGTGAAGAAATACTTTCTATGACTCCTTCTGAAAGGGTGGGGGGGGGGGTATTGGGCCATACTGGAACTCATTCTTTCAATTCTATACGGGTGTTTTCCAGGACTCTGAAGGCGTAGAGATCATGCTAGGAATGGTCTCCTCATCTATAGAGACAGATTGTGTACATCAGTAGTAGTAGTGTATTCTATACGGGTGTTTTCCAGGACTCTGAAGGCGTAGAGATCATGCTAGGAATGGTCTCCTCATCTATAGAGACAGATTGTGTACATCAGTAGTAGTAGTGTATTCTATACGGGTGTTTTCCAGGACTCTGAAGGCGTAGAGATCATGCTAGGAATGGTCTCCTCATCTATAGAGACAGATTGTGTACATTAGTAGTAGTAGTGTATTCTATACGGGTGTTTTCCAGGACTCTGAAGGCGTAGAGATCATGCTAGGAATGGTCTCCTCATCTATAGAGACAGATTGTGTACATCAGTAGTAGTAGTGTATTCTATACGGGTGTTTTCCAGGACTCTGAAGGCGTAGAGATCATGCTAGGAGTGTGCTCCAGTGGTCTGCTCATCTACAGAGACAGACTGAGAATCAACAGGTTCGCCTGGCCCAAGGTCCTCAAGATCTCCTACAAGAGAAACAACTTCTACATCAAGATACGCCCCGGAGAGGTAAACACACCAACAACATCATCAACAACAACAACAGTAGATCTGTTACAAACCGGGTCAGGTGTTTTACCATGTGACTTGACCAGGAAGAACTATGGCCCTGGGCCTAGTCAGACTACTACTCTATGGCCCTGGGCCTAGTCAGACTACTACTCTATGGCCCTGGGCCTAGTCAGACTACTACTCTATGGCCCTGGGCCTAGTCAGACTACTACTCTATGGCCCTGGGCCTAGTCAGACTACTACTCTATGGCCCTGAGCCTAGTCAGACTACTACTCTATGGCCCTGGGCCTAGTCAGACTACTACTCTATGGCCCTGGGCCTAGTCAGACTACTACTCTATGCCCCTTGGACTAGTCAGACTACTACTCTATGGCCCAGGGCCTAGTCAGACTACTACTCTATGGCCCAGGGCCTAGTCAGACTACTACTCTATGGCCCTGGGCCTAGTCAGACTACTACTCTATGGCCCTGGGCCTAGTCAGACTACTACTCTATGGCCCTGGGCCTAGTCAGACTACTACTCTATGCCCCTTGGACTAGTCAGACTACTACTCTATGGCCCATGGCCTAGTCAGACTACTACTCTATGGCCCAGGGCCTAGTCAGACTTCTTCTCTGGCCCGGAGTTTTTCCTGGTTACGTTATGTGGTCAGTGAAAACCTCTTGGCCCTAGTCATAACATTAGTTTATTTTTGGGAAATGAAATAAAAGTTGCAGACTACTATATTTAAGGACGTTAATTGCTTCTGTTCTGACATGACCACCTCTCTCTCTCTCTTCTGAGACACTTGTAACATCACCATCTCTTGCAGTTTGAGCAGTTTGAGAGCACGATTGGCTTCAAGCTCCCTAACCACCGTGCAGCCAAGAGGCTGTGGAAGACCTGTGTTGAGCACCACACGTTCTTCAGGTAAGAGATGTTTGTAGCCCGTCCTTACGATTGATACAGTGCCTTCAAAAAGTATTCATACCCCTTGACTTATTCCACCTTTTGTTGTTACATCCTAAATTAAAAAATATAATAGAAAATCTCACCCATTGATACACAATACCTCAAAATGACAAAGAGAAAACATGTTTGTAGAAAATGTAGCAAATTCATTGAAAATTAAATACAGAAATATCTAATTTATGTAAGTATTCACACCTCTGAGTCAATACATGTTAGAATGACCTTTGGCAGTGATTACAGCTGTGAGTCTTTCTGGGTAAATCTCTAAGAGCTTTGCAAAACCTGGATTGTACAATATTGCAAATTATTCTTGAGGAAATTCTTCAATCTCTGTCAAGTTGGTTGTTGATCATTGCTAGACAACCATTTTTCAAGTCTTGCCATAGATTTTCAAGCCGATTTAAGTCAAAACTGTAACTAGGCCACTAAGGAACATTCAACGTTGTATTGGTAAGCAACTCCAGATACAGGCGTCCTAACTTCACCATGCTCAACGGGTTATTCAATGTCGTCTTTTAAAATGTTTACCCATCTACCAATAGGTCAAATCAAATTGTATTTGTCACAAGCGACGAATATAACAGGTGTAGTAGACCTTACCGTGAAATGCTTACTTACAAGCCCTTAACCAGCAATGCAGTTCAAGAAATATAGTTAAGAAAAATATTTACTAAATAAACTAAAATAAAAAAGTAACACACGAAAATTACGTAACAATAACGAGGCAATATACAGGGGGAACCGGTACCGAGTCAATGTACAGGGGGAACCGGTACCGAGTCAATGTACAGGGGGAACCGGTACCGAGTCAATGTACAGGGGGAACCGGTACCGAGTCAATGTACAGGGGGAACCGGTACCGAGTCAATGTGCAGGGGGAACCGGTACCGAGTCAATGTGCAGGGGGAACCGGTACCGAGTCAATGTGCAGGGGGAACCGGTACCGAGTCAATGTACGGGGGGAACCGGTACCGAGTCAATGTACGGGGGGAACCGGTACCGAGTCAATGTACAGGGGGAACCGGTACCGAGTCAATGTACGGGGGTACAGGTTAGTCGAGGTAATTTGTAAAGTGACTATGCATAGAAAATAAACCGCGAGTAGCAGCAGTGTATAAACAGAGAAGGGGGGGGGGTCAATGTAATAGTCCAGTGGCCATTTGATTCATTGTTCAGCAGTCTTATGGCTTGGGGGTAGAAGCTGTTAAGGAGCCTTTTGGACCTAGACTTGGCGCTCCGGTGCCACTTGCCGTGCGGTAGCAGAGAGAACAGTCTATGACTTGGGTGGCTGGAGTCTTTGACAATTTTTTGGGGCCTTCCTCTGACACCGCCTGGTATAGAGGTCCTGGATGGCAGGAAGCTTGGCCCCAGTGATGTACTGGGCCGTACGCACTACCCTCTGTAGCGCCTTACGGTCAGATGCTGAGCAGTTGCCATACCAGGCGGTGATGCAACCAGTCAGGATGCTCTCGATGGTGCAGCTGTAGAGCCTTTTGAGGATCTGAGGACCCATGACAAATCTTTTCAGTCTCCTGAGGGGGAAAAGGTGTTGTCATGACCTCTTCACAACTTTATTTGTGTGTTTGGACCATGATAGTTTGTTGGTGATGTGGACACCAAGGAACTTGAAACTCTCGACCCGCTCTACTACAGCCCCGTCGATGTTAATGGGGGCCTGTTCGGCCTGCCTTTTCCTATAGTCCACGATCAGTCCCTTTGTCTTGCTCACGATGAGGGAGAGGCTGTTGTCCAGGCACCACACTGCCAGGTCTCTGACCTCCTCCCTATAGGCTGTCTCATCGTTATCGGTGATTAGGCCTACCACTGTTGTCATCAGCAAACTTAATGATGGTGATGGAGTCGTGCCTGGCCACGCAGTCGTGAGTGAACAGGAAATACAGGAGGGGACTAAGCACGCACCCCTGAGGGGCCCCAGTGTTGAGGATCAGCGTGGCAGATGTGTTGTTGCCTACCCTTACCACCTGGGGGCGGCCTGTCAGGAAGTCCAGGATCCAGTTGCCGAGGGAGGTGTTTAGTCCCAGGGTCCTTAGCTTAGTGATGAGCTTTGAGGGTACTATGGTGTTGAACGCTGAGCTGTAGTCAATGAACAGCATTCTGACATAGGTATTCCTTTTGTCCTGGTGGGATTGAGATTGTGTCATCTGTGGATCTGTTGGGGCGGTATGCGAATTGTAGTGGGTGTAGGGTTTCTGGCATGATGGTGTTGATGTGAGCCATGACCAGCCTTTCAAAGCACTTCATGGTTACTGACGTGAGTGCTACGGGGCGGTAATAATTTAATTTAGGTTACCTTCGCTTTCTTGGGCACAGGGACTATGGTGGTCTGCTTGAAACAGGTTGGTATTACAGACTCGGTCAGGGAGAGGTTGAAAATGTCAGTGAAGACAATTGCCAGCTGGTCAGCGCATGCTTTGAGTACACGTCCTTGTAATTCGTATGGCCCAGCGGCTTTGTGAATGTTGACTTGTTTAAAGGTCTTACTCACATCGACTACGGAGATAGTCATCCAGAACAGCTGGTGCTCTCATGCATGCTTCAGTGTTGCTTGCTTCGACGCGAGCGTAAAAGGCATTTAGCTCATCTGGTATGCTTGCGTCACTGTGCAGCTCGCGGCTGGGTTTCCCTTTGTAGTCCGTAATATTTTTCAAGCCCTGCCATATCTGACGAGCGTCAGAGCCGGTGTAGTAGGATTCAATCTTAGTCCTGTATAGACGTGTTGCCTGTTTGATGGTTCCTCTGAGGGCATAGTGGTATTTTTTTATAAGCTTCCGGATTTAGTGTCCCACTCCTTGAAAGCGGAAGCTCTAGCCTTTAGCTCGGTGTGAATGTTGCCTGTAATCCATGGCTTCTGGTTGGGGTATGTACGTACAGTCACTGTGGGGACGACGTCCTCGATGCACTTATTGATGAAGCCAATGACTGAGGTGCCATTGGATGAATTCCGGAACATATTCCTGTCTGTGCAGCAAAACAGTCCTGTAGCATCCGCGTCATCTGACCACTTCCGTATTGAGCGAGTCACTGGTATTTCCTGCTTTAGTTGTTCCTTGTCAGCAGGAATCAGGAGGATAGAATTATGGTCAGATTTGCCAAATGGAGGACGAGGGAGAGCTTTGTACACGTCTCTGTGTGTGGAGTGAAGGTGGTTTAGAGTTTTTTTCCCTCCTGTTGCACATGTGACATGCTGGTAGAAATGAGATAAAACTGATTTAAGTTTGCCTTCATTAAAGTCCCCGTCCACTAGGAGCGCCGCTTCTGAATGAGTGTTTTCCTGTTTTCCTATGTCCCTATACAGCTCGTTGAGAGCGGTCTTAGTACCAGCATCGGTTTGTGGTGGTAAATAGCCGGCTACGAATAATATAGATGAGAACTCTCTTGGTAGATAGTGTGGTCTACAGCTTATCATGAGGTACTCTACCTCAGGCGAGGAATACCTCGAGACTTCTTTAATCTTAGACATCGAGCACTAGCAGTTATTGACAGCAGTACACACACTCTCGCCCCTCGTCTTACCAGACGTAGCTGCTTTGTCCTGCCAATGCACGGAGAAGCCAGCCAGCCAGCTCTATATTATCCATGTCGTCGTTCAGCGTCTCGGTGAAACATAAGATATATTACAGTTTTTGTCCCGTCGGTAGGATAGTCTTAATCGTAGATCGTCCAGTTTGTTTTCCAATGATTGCACTTTGGCCAATAATACGGAGGGAAGTGGCGGTTTACCTACTCGTCAGTGAATTCTTACAAGGCACCCCGCCCTCCTCCCCCTTTCCTCCGTCTTTTCTTCACGCTGATGACGGGGATTTGGGCCTTGTTTTGACAAAGCAGTAAAATCCTTTGCGTCGGACTCAATAAAGAAAAATAATCTTCGTCCAGTTCGAGGTGAGTAATCGCTGTTCTGATGACCAGAAGCTCTTTTCGGTCATAAGAGACTGTAGCAGCAACATTATGTACAAAATAAGTTACAAACAAAGCGAGAAAACCCCCCCCCCCCCCCCACAAAATAGCACAATTGATGAGGAGGCCGTAAAATGGCAGCCATCCCCTCTGGCGCCATTATCAGATCCCCTTCTTTGCGAGGCGTTGGAAAACCTCCCTGGTTATTGTGGTTGAATCGGTGTTTGAAATTCACTTCTCGACTAAGGGACCTTACAGATAATTGTATGTGTGGGGATACAGAGATGAGGTAGTCATTCAAAAATGATTGCACGCAGATTGAGTCCATGCAAAATATATTATGTGAATTCTTAAGCACATTTTTACTCATTAACTTATTTAGGCGTTGCCATAACAAAGAGGTTGAATACTGATTGAATCAATACATTTCAGCTTTTATATTTATAATTAATTTATAAAAAAATGTCTAAGAACCTAATTCCACTTTGACATTATAGGGTATTGTGTTTAGGCCAGTGACACACAATCTCAATTTGAATCCATTTTAAATTCAGGATGTAACAACAACAAAAGATCAAGGGGTGTGAATACTTTCTGAAGGCTCTGTAGCAGAAAATTCTATTAATGAAAACCCATCATCATCAGATCGTTACTGTAAAATGTAACAAGCGTAGTGATTTTATCTCCAGATATTTTGGGTTGATTTGTCCTCTAAGAACAGCCAAAATGATGCATTTTAAATCAAATCAGTTTACATGTCTGAGATTATCTGTATGATGTACTGTAAATGTATTATTATTATTATTATTATTATTGTAAGATATACGGATTGGTTTTTATCACATAATGGTTTAATTTATCCTAACTTTCTTTCTCTCCTCTGTCAGACTGGTGTCCCCAGAGGCCCCCCCTAAGAAGTTCCTGGGTCTTGGTTCTAAGTTCCGCTACAGCGGTAGAACCCAGGCTCAGACCCGGAGAGTCTCCTCTCAGATCATCAGGGCCGCGCCCATCTTCGAACGCTCCTCCTCCAAACGCTACACCATGTCGCGCAGCCTGGACGGAGGTAAAGACGACTTACTGTGTTTAAATGTTCACAATGCCTAATACGTTACCTCATTCTAAGTAGTATGCTGTATACTGAAATAGAGTCTCTTGGATTAACTGGTATTCTAGTGTGAACATTGAAATAGAGTCTCTTGGATTAACTGGTATGCTAGTGTGAACAGTGAAATAGAGTCTCTTGGATTAACTGGTATGGTATGCTGGTGTGGACATTTAAATAGAGTCTCTTGGATTAACTGGTATTCTAGTGTGGACATTGAAATAGAGTCTCTTGGATTAACTGGTATGGTATGCTGGTGTGGACATTGAAATAGAGTCTCTTGGATTAACTGGTATGGTATGCTAGTGTGGACATTGAAATAGAGTTTCTTGGATTAACTGGTATGCTAGTGTGGACATTGAAATAGAGTCTCTTGGATTAACTGGTATGCTAGTGTGGACATTGAAATAGAGTCTCTTGGATTAACTGGTATGCTAGTGTGGACATTGAAATAGAGTCTCTTGGATTAACTGGTATGCTAGTGTGGACATTGAAATAGAGTCTCTTGGATTAACTGGTATTCTAGTGTGGACATTGAAATAGAGTCTCTTGGATTAACTGGTATGGTATGCTGGTGTGGACATTGAAATAGAGTCTCTTGGATTAACTGGTATGGTATTCTAGTGTGAACATTGAAATAGAGTCTCTTGGATTAACTGGTATGGTATGCTAGTGTGGACATTGAAATAGAGTCTCTTGGATTAACTGGTATGGTATGCTAGTGTGGACATTGAAATAGAGTCTCTTGGATTAACTGGTATGGTATGCTAGTGTGGACATTGAAATAGAGTCTCTTGGATTAACTGGTATGCTAGTGTGGACATTGAAATAGAGTCTCTTGGATTAACTGGTATGCTAGTGTGGACATTGAAATAGAGTCAAATCAAAATCAAATCAAATCAAATGTATTTATATAGCCCTTCGTACATCAGCTGATATCTCAAAGTGCTGTACAGAAACCCAGCCTAAAACCCCAAACAGCAAGCAATGCATGTGAAAGAAGCACGGTGGCTAGGAAAAACTCCCTAGGAAAAACTCCCTAGAAAGGCCAAAAACCTAGGAAGAAACCTAGAGAGGAACCAGGCTATGAGGGGTGGCCAGTCCTCTTCTGGCTGTGCAGGGTGGATATTATAACAGAACATGGTCAAGATGTTAAAATGTTCCTAAATGACCAGCATGGTCAAATAATAATAATCATAGTAGTTGTCGAGGGTGCAACAAGCACGTCCGGTGAACAGGTCAGGGTGCCATAGCCGCAGGCAGAACAGTTGGAACTGGAGCAGCAGCACGGCCAGGTGGACTGGGGACAGCAAGGAGTCATCATACCAGGTAGTCCTGAGGCTTGGTCCTTGGGCTCAGGTCCTCCGAGAGAAAGAGAGAAAGAGAGAATTAGAGAGAGCATATTTAAATACACACAGGACACCGGATAAGACAAGAGAAATACTCCAGATATAACAGACTGACCCTAGCCCCCCGACACATAAACTACTGCAGCATAAATACTGGAGGCTGAGACAGGAGGGATCAGAAGACACTGTGGCCCCATCCGATGATACCCCCGGACAGGGCCAAACAGGCAGGATATAACCCCACCCACTTTGCCAAAGCACAGCCCCCACACCACTAGAGGGATGTCTCCAACCACCAATTTACCGTCCTAAGACAAGGCCGAGTATAGCCCACAACGATCTCCGCCATGGCACAACCCAAGGGGGGGCGCCAACCCAGACAGGAAGACCACGTCAGTGACTCAACCCACTCAAGTGACGCACCCCTCCTAGGGACGGCATGGAAGAGCACCAGTAAGCCAGTGACTCAGCCCCTGTAAAAGGGTTAGAGGCAGAGAATCCCAGTGGAAAGAGGGGAACCGGCAAGGCAGAGACAGCAAGGGCGGTTCGTTGCTCCAGCCTTTCCGTTCACCTTCACACTCCTGGGCCAGACTACACTCAATCATAGGACCTACTGAAGAGATGAGTCTTCAGTAAAGACTTAAAGGTTGAGACTGAGTCTGCGTCTCTCACATTGGTAGGCAGACCATTCCATAAAAATGGAGCTCTATAGGAGAAAGCCCTACCTCCAGCCGTTTGCTTAGAAATTCTAGGGACAATTAGGAGGCCTGCGTCTTGTGACCGTAGCGTACGTGTAGGTATGTACGGCAGGACCAAATCAGAAAGATAGGTAGGAGCAAGCCCATGTAATGCTTTGTAGGTTAGCAGTAAAACCTTGAAATCAGCCCTTGCCTTAACAGGAAGCCAGTGTAGGAGGCTAGCACTGGAGTAATATGATCAAATTTTGGGGTTCTAGTCAGGATTCTAGCAGCCGTATTTAGCACTAACTGAAGTTTGTTTAATGCTTTATCCGGGTAGCCGGAAAGTAGAGCATTGCAGTAGTCCAGCCTAGAAGTAACAAAAGCATGGATTAATTTTTCTGCGTCATTTTTGGACAGAAAGTTTCTGATTTTTGCAATGTTACGTAGATGGAAAAAAGCTGTCCTTGAAACAGTCTTGATATGTTCTTCAAAAGAGAGATCAGGGTCCAGAGTAACGCCGAGGTCCTTCAGTTTTATTTGAGACGACTGTACAACCATCCAGATTAATTGTCAGATTCAACAGAAGATCTCTTTGTTTCTTGGGACCTAGAACAAGCATCTCTGTTTTGTCCGAGTTTAAAAGTAGAAAGTTTGCAGCCATCCACTTCTTTATGTCTGAAACACAGGCTTCTAGCGAGGGCAATTTTGGGGCTTCACCATGTTTCATTGAAATGTACAGCTGTGTGTCGTCCGCATAGCAGTGAAATTTAACATTATGTTTTCGAATGACATCCCCAAGAGGTAAAATATATAGTGAAAACAATAGTGGTCCTAAAACGGAACCTTGAGGAACACCGAAATTTACAATTGATTTGTCAGAGGACAAACCATTCACAGAGACAAACTGATATCTTTCCGACAGATAAGATCTAAACCAGGCCAAAACTTGTCCATGTAGACCAATTTGGGTTTCCAATCTCTCCAAAAGAATGTGGTGATCGATGGTATCAAAAGCGGCACTAAGATCTAGGAGCACGAGGACAGATGCAGAGCCTCGGTCTGACGTCATTAAAAGGTCATTTACCACCTTCACAAGTGCAGTCACAGTGCTATGATGGGGTCTAAAACCAGACTGAAGCGTTTCGTATACATTGTTTGTCTTCAGGAAGGCAGTGAGTTGCTGTGCAACAGCTTTTTCTAAAAATTTTGAGAGGAATGGAGGATTCGATATAGGCCGATAGTTTTTTATAATTTCTGGGTCAAGATTCGGCTTTTTCAAGAGAGGCTTTATTACTGCCACTATTAGTGAGCTTGGTACACATCCGGTGGATAGAGAGCCGTTTATTATGTTCAACATAGGAGGGCCAAGCACAGGAAGCAGCTCTTTCAGTAGTTTAGTTGGAATAGGGTCCAGTATGCAGCTTGAGGGTTTGGAGGCCATGATTATTTTCATCATTGTGTCAAAAGATATAGTACTAAAACACTTTAGTATCTCCCTTGATCCTATCTCCCTTGATCCTAGAGTCTCTTGGATTAACTGGTATGGTATGCTAGTGTGGACATTGAAATAGAGTCTCTTAGATTAACTGGTATGCTAGTGTGGACATTGAAATAGAGTCTCTTAGATTAACTGGTATGCTAGTGTGGACATTTTGTTTAACACCCAACACCTGATTCTGTCAAAGGGGGGAGGTCCAGAGATTGTTAAAAACCAGTCATAGGTTATCTCAGTCTAGTCTTGGAGTCCGTGTTTAAGTTAGACTAACGCTTCGATCACACAGACGTCGTCGTTACATTTTGACACACCAGAATTACATTCATTTCCATTGGAACGTTTAGTTTGCCTTGCAGCATTGCGTTGCAGAGGCAGTGTGTTGCAGTATGTTGGATGTATCGTTTGTGTGCGATCAAACTGTGTGTGTAGATGGTCGCTGCGTACCATTTTGCACCATGGTCCTGTCGGTGTGTTGGAAGTGTAAGTTTGAGTTTTACCCCCCCCCCCCCCCCAACTAATGTAAAAAGCACAATGTGAAGCTCAAACGACAACAAAGCAGTCACCCCGCACCTTTGGTATATCTGATGTTAAGGTTAGGATTTTAAGGACAAGTAACCTGAGCATAGATCAGTTCCTAAAGGTCATGACTTACCTGAGGATGAAACCACACAGAGAACTAATGTTTGGTTTCCTCTGGTGACTAACGATAAACCCTCACCGTGCCTCCTACCAGCGCCCGTAACAGAGAACCACGACACCCTGATGAAGGACGCCACGCCCGCCAAAGCTGTCGCCGCTGGAGACCTGATCACCACGGTAACGCCGGAGAAGAAGGCGGAGGAGGAGAAGGCCGAGGAAGAGGAGGGACAGACCAACGTTACAGAGACGTCGGATCCTAATGTCCCCTCAACCCCCCTCAGACACGACAACAAGGTAAACATCATCATCCTCCTCCTCCTCCTCCTCCTCATATTAGCCAATGGGGGTTAGTTTTAGAAGTTTGGTTTGTTTTAAAGAGTTCCATTAGCAATAGTACCAATATGATTGATCCAACTCTGAGTTGAAGTTAAGACTCACCAGTTGAAAAACACATCCTATAAACTTTAATGACTCCTTGCTCTTGAGTCAGTTCTATATGAGGACCAGAGGGGTGTACTACGAAGCAATATCAATGACTTAGCCCGCTAACTTGAAGAAATATTCTGAAATATTCTGGAATTATATATATATTATCATAGAAAGGTAAGCTTGAAATGGTCATGGTCTAATTGAGACCAAAAACACATCGAAGTTTAGCTTAAGTCAATAGTTATTTCTGGTTGTTTATCAAAAATAGCCAGCTAGTTCGTTAAGCCTGCTTTATTGTATATAAAGAATTCTGGATTGACGGAATCCTAAACGGCTGTCTATCCATGGACATTACTTCCTGATGTTGCTTTGTCACTGTCAGTACTGTCAAAGGACGTTACAAAGTACGATAAGATTCTTTACAACCCCATGCCTAGATGAACCTCTGAAGTCTTTTCCTAAACAGTTAAGGAGTGTCATTTCTTTATTTATACAGTATAGGGTGTCACCCCACAAAAGGATGAATTATTTCAAGGTTTATACAAATATGTCCATTCAATAGAACGTTCCGTCTGAAAAACAATAGTCCAGACCCCGTGTCTCTACCATATATGGTTAAAAATATAGCAGCCGATTTTTCTCTGAGAATGTAGCGTGTTTAGAGTGAATGGAACGTCATCACAGGCATGATCAGACCGCCTCAGTAGAACTGTTACAGAATGGACTGGACTCCCGTATAGATCTAGTTTATACAGAATGGACTGGAGTCCCGTATAGATCTAGTTTATACAGAATGGACTGGACTCCCGTATAGATCTAGTTTATACAGAATGGACTGGAGTCCCGTATAGATCTAGTTTATACAGAATGGACTGGAGTCCCGTATAGATCTAGTTTATACAGAATGGACTGGAGTCCCGTATAGATCTAGTTTATACAGAATGGACTGGAGTCCCGTATAGATCTAGTTCATACAGAATGGACTGGAGTCCCGTATAGATCTAGTTCATACAGAATGGACTGGAGTCCCGTATAGATCTAGTTTATACAGAATGGACTGGAGTCCCGTATAGATCTAGTTCATACAGAATGGGCTGGACTCCCGTATAGATCTAGTTCATACAGAATGGACTGGAGTCCCGTATAGATCTAGTTTATACAGAATGGACTGGAGTCCCGTATAGATCTAGTTCATACAGAATGGACTGGACTCCCGTATAGATCTAGTTCATACAGAATGGACTGGACTCCCGTATAGATCTAGTTTATACAGAATGGACTGGACTCCCGTATAGATCTAGTTTATACAGAATGGACTGGAGTCCCGTATAGATCTAGTTTATACAGAATGGACTGGTGTCCCGTATAGATCTAGTTTATACAGAATGGACTGGAGTCCCGTATAGATCTAGTTCATACAGAATGGACTGGAGTCCCGTATAGATCTAGTTTATACAGAATGGACTGGAGTCCCGTATAGATCTAGTTTATACAGAATGGACTGGAGTCCCGTATAGATCTAGTTTATACAGAATGGACTGGAGTCCCGTATAGATCTAGTTTATACAGAATGGACTAGAGTCCCGTATAGATCTAGTTTATACAGAATGGACTGGAGTCCCGTATAGATCTAGTTCATACAGAATGGACTGGACTCCCGTATAGATCTAGTTCATACAGAATGGACTGGAGTCCCGTATAGATCTAGTTCATACAGAATGGACTGGAGTCCTTGGCAGAACGACGCCAACTGACAAGCTAATTTACTAGCGGCTTGTAAGGTTTGTGAGTGAAACGATGTGCTTTTTCTAAATGAAATCCACTGAATACAAAACTAAATGAGGACTAAATATATTCTGAACAAAAAATATAAACGCAACATGTAAAGTGTTCCATGAGCTGAAATAAAAGATCCCAGAAAATGTTCCAGACGTACAAAAAGCTTATTTCTCTGAGGATTATTTTCGTCTGTAATAAAGCCCTTTTGTGGTAAAATAAAAACAAAAAAAAAAAACATTCTGATTGGCTGGGCCTGGCTTCCTAGTGGGTGGGCCTATAACCTCCCAGGCCCACCCATGTCTGTGCCCCTGCCCAGTCATGTGAAATCCCTAGATTAGGGCCTAATTCATTAATTTCATATGATTTCTTTCTTTCTATGTACTGTAACTCAGTAAAACCATTGAAGTTGTTGCATTTATTTTGTTCTGTATAATATTTACTTACAAAGCTAACAGACTAAATTTCAATATCCACCCTCCGCGAAAGACCGTCTGTTCATGTTTTCATTTTGTATTTCTGAGTCTTTCCCTTTAAATCGCCATAGAAACGGCCCCTTCTCAACGTAGATTGCGCGCCAGTATAGGCATTGAAAGCCAAGGATCTGGAGGTGAACATGACGAAGGTATCAGATTGATCTTGATTTGGAGGTGGCTCCAGCCGAAACCTCATAACAGTGCAGCTTGGTTGGGTCGTGTTTCAGAGGGCGCGTGTCTCTCGACCTTCGACCTCTCCCGAGTCCGTACGGGAGTTGCAGCGATGAGACAAGACTGTAACTACCAATTGGATATCACGAAATTGGGGAGAAAAAGGGTTAAAAAATAAATAAATTGGAAACTAACAAAAACAAAATAATATTTACACTGTTCAAGTCTATTAAGTTGATAATATTGTAGAGAACAATCTAATGATTCATTCTATGTAATTGATAAGGACATAGGGCAAAGAAAACAACATTTTGACATTCATTTCATAGCACCCTCTTGAATTGTACAGTTTTTCCTCTACATTGTACAGCAGTGACTGAACTCCCTACAGCGTGTATGACTTGGCCGTTTTATTATTGATTTCCCAAATGCTTCCAGCTTATTTACCCACTGCTATACTATAACTGACTGCTTCTTGTCTAATTAGCTTGTCTTTTCTCCTCCCGTCCATATCATTCTGCTCATATGTATTGACTCGCCATCCACACCACCTCCCGCTCCCTCCATCAGCGCTCCCCATGCCTGTACTCCTATGACCCCCTCCGCTCTGAGCTCTCCCTCCCTTCCTCCCCCGTGGCCTCCACTAAGGTCCGTCGGCGGCGCAGGGAGAACGCGTCCCGTAAACGCTGTGCGTCCGTCAGCCCGGCTAAATCCTCTGCGGGGTGCCGTCGGCGCCAGGCCAAAGCGGACCGCGCCACCGCCCTCCTAGAGGAGCAGGTGCTACTCCTGTCGGCCCGGAAACAGCGTCTAGAACAGCTGAAGGCCCACGGGAGGCGGGGCGGCACTCTGTTCTCCTTCTCCCTGCACCTCCCCGACCTCTCCTCTTACCTAGACGAGGATGGCTACCTCACATTCCCTGACATCACAGAGCTCACCTTCCTCCCTGAGAGCGTGCAGCACTTCCGTCCGTTCAGGTCACCCTCTCTCATCCCCTGCTTCCTCTTCATCTTCTTTTTCCTCTTGTCCACGTCGTTCTCGGTGCCCTACGCCCTCACGCTGTCCTTCCCGCTGGCGCTGTGTCTGTGCTACCTGGAGCCCAAGGCGGCTTCTCTCACCGCATCCATCGCTCAGGGCCTGCATCAACATGACAGTTGTTCAGAGGAAGAGGAAGATGAAGAGGTGTGTTCCCACTTACAGTAGGCCTTAAACTATACTATTCCAGTAAGGTCACAGAATAGTCTTATTAGTGTCCTGTCCAGACTTGGGCTACGTCCCCAAAAAAATGTCACCCTATTCCCGATTCCCGGGCTCTGGTTAAAAGTACTGCACTGTATAGAGAATAGGGTGCCATTTTCAGATGCACCCTCAATGACTTTATCTGTCAGTGTTCCTACTTTCAGAGCCCTCATCTCTTGCTTCGTCACTGGATGACATCGTCATGACATCACCATCACATGATCAACATTTAATTATCTTTATGCATACAGAGATGTTCATGCCAGTTGCTATAGCACCATTTCCTGTTGGATGGCTTTTTTTTTTTAAGAATGTCAGCTTCTAATATAAAGGTAAACTCCAATGTACTTTGGCGTGATTGCTCATTTACCACAGCAGGGACCTTTGTCAGTTTGAGGGTGGATTTAGAGGGTAAAGTATTAGAGGTCGACCGATTTATGATTTTTCAATGCCGATACAGATTATTGGAGGGCCAAAAAGGGTCGATGCCGATTAATCGGCCGATTTATTTATTTTATTTTATTTTTGTAATAATGACAATTACAACAATACTGAATGAACACTTATTTTAACTTAATATAATACATCAATTTAGCCTCAAATAAATAATGAAACATGTTCAATTTGGTTTAAATAATGCAAAACAAAGTGTTGGAGAAGAAAGTAAAAGTGCAATATGTGCCATGTAAGAAAGCTAACGTTTAAGTGCCTTGCTCAGAACATGAGAACATATGAAAGCTGGTGGTTCCTTTTAACATGAGTCTTCAATATTCCCAGGTAAGAAGTTTTAGGTTGTAGTTATTATAGTAATTATAGGACTATTTCTCTCTATACCATTTGTATTTCATATACCTTTGACTATTGGATGTTCTTATAAGCACTTTAGTATTGCCAGTGTAACAGTATAGCTTCCGTCCCTCTCCTCACTCCTACCTGGGCTCGAACCAGGAACACATCGACAACAGCCACCCTCGAAGCAGCGTTACCCATGCAGAGGAAGGGAAACAACTACTCCAAGTCTCAGAGCGAGTGACGTTTGAAACGCTCTTAGCGCGCACCCGGCTAACTAGCTAGCCATTTCACATCGGTTACACCAGCCTAATCTTGGGAGTTGATAGGCTTGAAGGGGTGGGAAGGGCGTTCCAACTGGAATTTGTTCCAAAAAACGTAAAGTAAAAGGTTGCCAACCAACAACGCATACAAAGTAGCAACGCATACAAACCAAGCTAACTAGCAGCCGAATAGGCATCAACTCACCACGTAGCTTATTCTTAATGTTTGTCCATAGGCAAACAGACATGTGAGGGACAGACATTTTTCGGAATAAATGTGATGAGTGAAAAACGCAATGAAATAGACCACTCCCAACCCGGTATCTTATTCTGCCGCTATACAACTTTGTATGCGTTGTTTTTTGGAAACCTTGTTATTTACGGAGTTTTTGGAATAGATTCCTGTTGGAACGTTCCACAAATTATACCCACTCAGGTTGAAGTCATAAACAGCGCAATGCTTGAAGCACCGCGAAGGGCTGTTTGAATGAATGCTTACGAGCCTGCTGCTGCCTACCACCGCTCAGTCAGACTGCTCTATCAAATCATAGACTTAATTATAATATAATAAACACACAGAAATACGAGCCTTAGGTCATTAATATGGTCGAATCCGGAAACTATCATCTCGAAAACAAAGGTTTTTTTCTTTCAGTGACATACGGAACCGTTCCGTATTTTATCTAACGGGTGGCTAAGTCTAAATATTCCTGTTAGGCGTTGATGTTTATGGTACGTTGGTGCAACGACAGTACTTTTTTCGCAAATGCTCTTGTTAAATCAACACCCGTTTGTCGAAGTAGGCTGTGATTCGATGAGAAATGAACAGGCACCGCATCGATTATATGCAACGCAGGACACGTTAGATAAACTAGTAATATCATCAACCATGTGTAGTTAACTATTGATTATGTTAAAACTTCTTGGGGCTATGTGGGACGCTAGCGTGCCACCCGTGGTGCACCCTATCAACAGCAGGTGCATTTCAAGAGCGGCAAATTTGAAAACAAATAAATGGCAAAATTCCAATTTTTCAAACATACAACTATCTTACACCCTTTGAAAGATATACATCTCCTTAATCTAACCACGTTGTCCGATTTCAAAAAGGTTTTACGGCGAAAGCATAAAGTTAGACTATGTTAGGAGAGTACATTGACAATAGCTGTGTGTAATGTTTTGTCAATTCAAAGACAGGCGTCACCAAAACCATAAAACCAGCTAAAATGATGCACTAACCTTTTACAATCTCCATCAGATGACACTCCTAGGACATTATGTTAGACAATGCATGCATTTTTAGTTCTATCAAGTTCATATTTATATCCAAAAACAGCGTTTTACTATGGCATTGATGTTGAGGAAATCGTTTCCCTCCAATAACCGGCAGTCAAGTCAGCACCACAAATTAAATAATTAAAATTAGAAAACATTGGTAAAATATTATATTGTCATTTAAAGAATTATAGATTTACATCTCTTGAACGCAATCAACTTGCCAGATTTAAAAATAACCTTACTGGGAAATCACACTTTGCAATAATCTGAGCACTGCGCCCAGAAAAAAATGCTTTGCTATACAGACAAACGGCCATGTTGGAGAGATCTAAAATCGAAAATACTATGTAAATAATCCATTACCTTTGATTCTCTTCATCAGATGTAACTTCCAGGAATCCCAGGTCCATAACGAATGTAGTTTTGTTCAAAAAAGCTCATCATTTATATCCAAAAAGCTCCGTGTTGTTAGCACATGATCTAAGCCAGCCGGACTTCTCGTCATGAACGAGGGGAAAAAATATATTTACGTTCGTTCAAACATGTCAAACGTTGTATAGCATAAATCATTAGTGACTTTTTTAACCAGAACATGAATAATATTCAAGGTGGACGAATGCATTCTCTTTTATAACGTATTGGAACGAGGGTACCCAACATGAACTCGCGCGCCAGAGTCTAATCGGCCATCACCGTTCCATGGCTCTTGTTCGGTCAGATCTCACAGTAAAAGACTCAAAACACTTTGTAAAGGCTGGTGACATCTAGTGGAAGCAATAGGAAGTGCCAAAACATTAATCAACCCCTGTGTGTTTCAATGGCATAGGCTTAAAGGTAATTCAACACATCAGGTATCCACTTCCTGTCAGAAAATGTCTCAGGGTTTTGCCTGCCAAATGAGTTCTGTTATACTCACAGACACCATTCAAACAGTTTTAGAAACTTTAGGGTGTTTTATATCCATATATAATAAGTATATGCATATTCTAGTTACTGGGTAGGATTAGTAACCAGATGAAATCGGGTACGTTTTTTTATCCAGCCGTGAAAATACTGCCCCCTAGCCCCAACAGGTTAAGATTGATAGTTTTTTATAAGTCTAATGCTAGCTAGCAACTTACCTTTGATTCTTGCTGCCCTCGCGTAACAGGTAGTCAGCCTGTTAATCCTTGTGGAGTGCAATGTAAGGCAGGTGGTTAGAGCGTTGGACTGGTAACCGAAGGTTGCAAAAACGAATCCCCCCTGAACAAGGCAGTTAACTCCCGTTTCTAGACCGTCATTGTAAATAAGAATGTGTTCTTAATCTGACTTGCCTAGTTAAATAAAGGTGTAAAAAAAATAAAATAATAATAATAATCGGCAAATCGGTGGCCAAAAATACCGATTACCGATTGTTATGAAAACTTGAAATCGGCCCTAATTAATCGGCTATTCCGATTAATCGGTCGACCTCTATAAAGTATGTTGCTTTATGGCTATCCCCTCCCATCTCAGTCGTGTCATCTTCATTCACGGCCGTATACTGTGTCTGCTTTAGACTAGATGCATACAGACATATTGTTCCACTCAGTCACCCAGTCAGTCTCTCTGCATTTACCTCTGGCTAGATGACACACACACACACACACACACACACACACACACACACACACACACACACACACACACACACACACACACACACACACACACACACACACACACACCGCACGCACGCGCGCGCACACGTCACAGTGAAACAGGAAGCGTTTAGCAAGACCAGAGCTGCTATGATGCAAGCCTCTGATGCTTAACACTGTAGTTCATACAGAATGGACTGGAGTCCCGTATAGATCTAGTTCATACGGAATGGACTGGAGTCCCGTATAGATCTAGTTTATACGGAATGGACTGGAGTCCCGTATAGATCTAGTTTATACGGAATGGACTGGAGTCCCGTATAGATCTAGTTCATACAGAATGGACTGGAGTCCCGTATAGATCTAGTTTATACAGAATGGACTGGAGTCCCGTATAGATCTAGTTTATACAGAATGGACTGGAGTCCCGTATAGATCTAGTTCATACAGAATGGACTGGAGTCCTGTATAGATCTAGTTCCACTAATGCAGAGAGACTGATAAGTCACCTCCATACCTGCTACATCCCTATAGAATCATCATGCACATGGATGCTAAGAGGAGGCCTGAAAGTCCAACTACTTTTTAACACCAGGCCAAAGTCCGACTACTTTTTAACACCAGGTCAAAGTCCGACTACTTTTTAACACCAGGTCAAAGTCCGACTACTTTTTAACACCAGGCCAAAGTCCGACTACCTTTTAACACCAGGCCAAAGTCCGACTACCTTTTAACACCAGGTCAAAGTCCGACTACTTTTTAACACCAGGCCAAAGTCCGACTACCTTTTAACACCAGGTCAAAGTCCGACTACTTTTTAACACCAGGTCAAAGTCCGACTACTTTTTAACACCAGGCCAAAGTCCGACTACTTTTTAACACCAGGCCAAAGTCCGACTACTTTTTAACACCAGGCCAAAGTCCGACTACTTTTTAACACCAGGCCAAAGTCCGACTACTTTTTAACACCAGGCCAAAGTCCGACTACTTTTTAACACCAGGTCAAAGTCCGACTACTTTTTAACACCAGGCCAAAGTCCGACTACTTTTTAACACCAGGTCAAAGTCCGACTACTTTTTAACACCAGGCCAAAGTGCGACTACTTTTTAACACCAGGTCAAAGTCCGACTACTTTTTAACACCAGGCCAAAGTCCGACTACTTTTTAACACCAGGTCAAAGTCCGACTACCTTTTAACACCAGGTCAAAGTCCGACTACTTTTTAACACCAGGCCAACGTCCGACTACTTTTTAACACCAGGTTAATTGAAGGCTTTGAAGGAGAAAAAAGGAATATTTTGTTTTATAAATGATAAACTTACCCAGCTAACTTATGGGCTAAATAAATCAAACTGAAATGAAGTATTGCTTTCCAAATCAAATCGAGCAAAACCGATTTTATACTAAACGTAATCATTCAATTTGAACGAGTGACCTTAAACCATAAGGTTAACGTTTCCTCGGAGTCTGTTTGTAAACTATGCTTGTTTTCTTCTGTTGCTTTTTTCTCCTCTGCCTTGCCGTTGTTTTATCTTTTAGCAACTGTAAGTGTTTTGCTTTTAAAAAAAAAAAACCTGTGCTCATTTCCCAAGGCTGCTTCCATACTCTCTATTTGTGATCGTTACCTGTTAACAACGTTTGTGTTGAAAGTTTGAACTGGTTCTCTCTCTCTCTCTCTCTCTCTCTCTCTCATTCCCTGCTTTCTGAACGGAAACGGTTCCGTTTTTTTGTTTACATAACAGACGGACAGCGAGCAAACCGACTTTGCCTTTGACGAGGAAACTACGGCCTCTGAGGTTGGTAGACAGACACTCTGTAGTCTGGAAGCATGGAAGACTCCCAGGTGTATCCATCATTGAGGGAGAGAATTTCACGATGGTTGAATTCTTAATAGATTCTGTTTATTTTTCAGTATTCACGATGGTTGAATTCTTGGGGGATGCATGCTTTTTTTTCTCCCAGTATAGTGAATTTTTCTAAAGCAAACGTTCTGCTATGTAGCAAATATATTTTGGGGTGTTATGTGTGCATGTTATTAGTATATTTATGTGAAGGACTTTCACTCAGGACTTAATCTCAGGTTTCCTGATTCTGTACTGTACCTGTCCCTGTCTCTCTCTCTCTCCATCCCTCTACTTTGCTATCTCTCTCTCGCTCTCTCTCTCCCTCCACTGTGCCCTCACCTCCTCCCTCCCTCTGTTGTGGCCTCACCTCCGTCACCTCCATCCCTCATCTCCATCCCTCACCTCCCTCCCTCCATTCCTCACCTCCCTCCTTCCATCCCTCACCTCCCTCCTTCCATCCCTCACCTCCCTCCTTCCATCCCTCACCTCCCTCCATCCATCCCTCACCTCCATCTCTCACCTCCCTCCCTCACCTCCATCCCTCACCTCCCTCACCTCCATCCCTCCCTCCCTCCATCCCTCACCTCCATCTCTCACCTCCCTCCCTCACCTCCATCCCTCACCTCCATCCCTCACCTCCATCCCTCCCTCCATCCCTCACCTCCATCTCTCACCTCCCTCCCTCACCTCCATCCCTCACCTCCCTCCCTCCATCTCTCACCTCCCTCCCTCACCTCCATCTCTCACCTCCCTCCCTCACCTCCATCCCTCACCTCCCTCACCTCCATCCCTCCCTCCATCCCTCACCTCCATCCCTCACCTCCATCCCTCCCTCACCTCCATCCCTCACCTCCATCCCTCACCTCCCTCACCTCCATCCCTCACCTCCCTCACCTCCATCCCTCACCTCCATCCCTCCCTCCATCCCTCACCTCCATCCCTCACCTCCATCCCTCACCTCCCTCACCTCCATCCCTCCCTCACCTCCATCCCTCACCTCCATCCCTCACCTCCCTCACCTCCATCCCTCACCTCCCTCACCTCCATCCCTCACCTCCATCCCTCCCTCCATCCCTCCCTCCATCCCTCCCTCCATCCCTCACCTCCATCCCTCACCTCCATCCCTCACCTCCATCCATCCCTCCCTCCATCCCTCACCTCCCTCACCTCCATCCATCCCTCCCTCCATCCCTCCATCCCTCACCTCCCTCACCTCCATCCCTCACCTCCATCCATCCCTCCCTCCCTCCATCCCTCACCTCCCTCCCTCCATCCCTCACCTCCATCCCTCACCTCCCTCACCTCCATCCATCCCTCCCTCCATCCCTCACCTCCCTCCATCCCTCCCTCCATCCCTCACCTCCATCCATCCCTTCCTCCATCCCTCACCTCCCTCACCTCCCTCCCTCCATCCCTCACCTCCATCCCTCACCTCCCTCACCTCCCTCCCTCCATCCCTCACCTCCATCCCTCACCTCCCTCACATCCCTCACCTCCCTCACCTCCCTCCCTCCATCCCTCACCTCCATCCCTCACCTCCATCCCTCCCTCCATCCCTCACCTCCCTCACCTCCCTCACCTCCATCCCTCACCTCCCTCACCTCCCTCCCTCCATCCCTCACCTCCCTCACCTCCCTCCATCCCTCACCTCCCTCCCTCCATCCCTCACCTCCATCCATCCCTCCCTCCATCCCTCACCTCCCTCCATCCCTCCCTCCATCCCTCACCTCCATCCATCCCTCCCTCCATCCCTCACCTCCATCCCTCCCTCCCTCCCTCACCTCCCTCCATCGCTCTGTTTCCTCCTTTTTCCTCCTTCTTTCTCTGCGCTATCAGTCGGAGCCGGAAGATGATCATTCTGAGATGAGGACACAGGTACTCTGGGTTTACCGTCAAGGCCCCGGTTTCCCCGGTTTCCCAAAACCATCTTATAAAGGCCAAGTTCATTGTTAGAACATCGTTAAGTCTACGAGCTGTTTCCCAAAACCATCGTTACTAAAGTTGCTCTTGAAAAACACTCGTAATCGAACCTCTTCCTCAGAACTCTAGAACAGCGGAGAGCGTCATAAGATGCTTTTTTCGCCCTCAAGCGCGACCCTATGAGGGCGTAGTGCTTGGCCTTAAACAAACTCTTTATCTGAGCAATTATAATAGTGTCAAATCATTTGAATTCCTATTTTTTCATTATTTATTTTGCATACAGTATAGCTGAATGATTTATTTTATACAGTTTATTATTGCTCATCTTTATGAAGGGTGTGGATAATTTGGGAGTCCGTTGTATGCGTCTCTGCTAGCTGTATATTGCCTCGTCTAGCATGCCTTCTGCTTCCACATACAGTAAACGTTGACACAGCGCCTTCAGAAAGTATTCACACGCTTTTGTTGTGTTACAGCCGGAATTTAAAATCAATTAAATGTATAGATTTTTTTTTGTCACTGGCCTTCAAACAAAATACCCCACAATGTCAAAGTAGAATTAGGTTTTTCATAATTTTTACAAATTTTATAAAAAATGTAAAGCTGAAATGTCTTGAGTCAGTAAGTGCTCACCAGAAAGTAGCTTAACAAGTCACATAATAAGTTATATGGACTCACTCTGTGTGCAGTAATAATGTTTAACATGATGTTTTTTAATGACTCTATACGCCACACACATGATTATCTGTAAAGTCCCTCAGTCGAGCAGTGAATTTCAAACAGTGATTCAACCACAAAAACCAGGGAGGTTTTCCAACAGTTTGCAAAAGAAGGGCACCTATTGGTAGATGGGTAAAAACTAAACTGTCCCATAGTGGCAGAGCGTGCTCACCAACCTGGACGTGCTCACCCCCCTGGATCTGCTCACCAACCTGGACGTGCTCACCCCCTGGACGTGCTCACCAACCTGGACGTGCTCACCCCCCTGGATCTGCTCACCAACCTGGATTTGCTCACCAACCTGGATCTGCTCACCAACCTGGACGTGCTCACCCCCTGGACGTGCTCACCAACCTGGACGTGCTCACCCCCCTGGATCTGCTCACCAACCTGGACGTGCTCACCAACCTGGACGTGCTCGCCAACCTGGACCTGCTCGCCAACCTGGACCTGCTCGCCAACCTGGACCTGCTCGCCAACCTGGACGTGCTCGCCAACCTGGACGTGCCCACCCACCTGGACGTGCTCACCCACCTGGACGTTGTGTGCTGAAGGGTGTATTTGTTCTCATAAGTGTTCTAATCACAAACGGCTAAGCTGGGTTCGGGGTCGAGATCATGCCCCCAGGTCATGCGGTTATATCATTTCTCCGAAAGATCCTCACGATCTAGTTTGTCTTGGCTTGGAACTCCTCTCAGGCGGCCCTCGACTCGAACCGGTCCACGTCCGCATTGCCACGTACTGCATATAAAACTCTCTGGAAAGACGTGTAGCATTCTTGAGAAAGCTTGGAATTACCTATGGCTTCTTTCCTTTCCCGGATGCAGTTACCTCGGCTGGGACCGATGTCCAGGAAGCAGAGATTGATTGGGTGGTCTTGTCTGCCTGTACACTCTGGTACCCCACGTTCCACAGTGTCCAGGGTGAGTGTGACAAGTTGGCTCACTATCCACAAGGGGGCAACCCTTCCCAATAGGTGGCTCATTAATGGGATTCATTGCTGATTCCTGCCTGTAGCTCACTAGGTGTCTAGTGATACAGGTTATGGGCTCAATAGGTGATTGGTGGTTGGTAGTGGAGTCAGCCTAGTGGATAGAGCGTTGGATCAGTAACTTAGAAGGTTGCAAGATCGAATCCCCGAGCTGACAAGGTAAAAATCAGTCGTTTTGCCCCTGAACGATGTCCACTGTTCCTAGGTCGTCATTGAAAATAAGAATTTGTTGTTAACTGACTTGCCTAGTTAAATAAAGGTAACAAACAACAGGGTTGGACACAACCATGCTATTATCCCACACACAGTCTCTGTGGTTCAGATGAACTCCCAAATGAGCTGTGTTCTCCAGCTCAACGCTTTTCATTCCTGGGAATTCGATTCGATTACGAATCGCCGCTTTTACACCAGGAAGAGTCAGTTCTTTCAGAGTTGTCTGTCCCATTCCCAGCTAGGTAATAAGGGGTTTTGTCGCCAGTACCTATGACTGGTCGGTAGGGCAACCTCCATGATAAATATTTTTCCCTGGGTCTATTTTTAATGTGTCTGGTCCAGCGCCCGGTGCCATCCGGCCAATCGGGGTACGTCACTGATCCCCGGAGCCCGTGTACCCAGAGTGGGCTGGGCTTTAGGCAAACCTTGGCACCTAAACAGTTTTTTTTCTACCGAGTTTCACAGTGGTCACCAGTGTTTAAAAGGGATGTCTCCCATATGTGAGTTCGATGAAAAGTGGAAATGGAAGAAGAACCAATCTCACAGGAGTCTCGCTGTCTGCTCCGCCGACCAATTGCAAGCATGCGCAGTGACGTCAGCATACAGGCTACAATTTGTTGTGCGCCCCCACCCCCCATAATGCTTCTGCAGCGTCATCACGTTGATTGTTTCCGAGACCTCAGTGCCTGTTTTGATTGGAGGAAAATATCATCCCATCTCCAGAAGCAGGCAATCCGAGTGGTTCCTATGTCGAATATTCGGGACTGCTGGTACATGCGGTAGTCCTGGTTACGACAAGGAAACGTGTCTTTTGTGTCCTATTCTAGACCTACGTGCCCTCAGCAAGCACCTCAGAGTCTACACAATAGCTGCCTGGCTATTACAGCGATTGGCTGGTGGTGGCGGAGTCGAGGGAAGCAAGCGGTGTTACACATATCCATGCTACTGTCCTGTATTCAGTCTCTAGGCTTCATAAGAAACCAGAAAAATAGCTCTCTGACTCCGTCTCAGCACATTCCATTTCTGGGTCTCGAGCCAAGACTCACTCGCGTATCTTTTCAGTCCACACGTAGGGCGTCCGGCTCCCAGCTCTGCTTAGCCACATTTCGACTGGTGCGTTTTCACCAGTGTCAATTCCTACTGGGGATGATGGCTTCTGTGATGGAAGTCGTTCCTGAAAACAACTCGATTCGAGGAGGAGGAGGGGGGGGTATGGACGCTGGAGTACACTGCATGTCAATTACCCGGAGTATCTGGCACTCGGGCGCCCCCCTGTTTATGTCAGACTGGCTTGTGTTGGTCAGTATGTTAGTGGTGGCGTGCATCAACAGATGGGGGAGAGACTGTCTCCCTGCTAACCTTGGCTTTCTCCCTATCAGAGGCTTGAATACTTATCAATATATGTTAGTGTTTTATTTTTTTATTTTACAAATTCCCCCCCCACCAAAAAATTACACTTTGACATTTGTGTATTTTCTGTAGAATGTTGACAAAAAAAATTTGACAAATCAATTTGAATCCCACTTTGTAACACAACATCATGTGGAATAAGTCCAGGGGTATGAATACTTTCTGAAGGCCCTGTATATACAGTATAACGCCTGTCACGTTCATGTTTCTGTTGGGGGCCATTTTGTTTGACCTTGTTGGCTGATATGTTCCATTACAACTCGGTGAGATGATTCTAACCATTTATTTTATTGACCACAGCCTTCCACAACAAAACTCCTTACATCTCTCTACTGTAGTACTCTAGCATAACCCTCCAGATATCTGCATATCTGCATAACTCTCCAGATATCTGCATAACTCTCCAGATATCTGCATAACTCTCCAGATATCTGCATAACTCTCCAGATATCTGCATAACCCTCCAGATATCTGCATAACCCTCCAGATATCTATCTACATAACCCTCCAGATATTCATTTTTCTAGCGTTGCACGGTTCACTGAAAATTCTTTACTCCACACTATATATATAACATGAAACAATTATTTGGGTACTAGAATTGTTTTACTTTCGGATTCTTCAAATGTCTCACGTTTGGAAATGAACTAAAAGGTATTGACCTTTTTTATTTAGAAAATGTGTATTTTTTTTTATTTTTTTTTGTCCAAGTATATCATGACATGGGAAAAATAAATACGTTAGTGATTTCCCAGCGACTTTCTGAAGAAGCAACGACACCCTGTCTGCTGTTTGTCCGGTGCTCGAAAGAGGCTTTATTACAGACCGATCGATCGAGTCATTCATTCTATCCATCTGTTACATTTATTATTATTTACAGAGTTATTCTGTTGAGCAAGGGGTTGATTTTTAGTCTTCTAGGGCAACGTAAACTATCAGAAGATTAAATTACATGTTTCTAATTATGGACAAGTTGAACTAATAAAATGTGGAAAATTATATGCAGAAACATATCTAAATCAGGCCCCCCCCAGTCAAAAAATTGTTCTGCTGTCTTTGACTATAGCCTACAGCGCATTTTCAATATTTACGGGTCGGGTACAGGCCTCACATTTTCACTTGATCACATATAGTCGGGCGGATTGGTAATTGGGATGGGTTATTAGCAATTACGGCCGGGTGCGGATGAACTACCGTTTTGTGTAGTCGTTAACGATGCTAATGATAACGCCTTCTGGTATATTTTGGGTATTGCCAAAATTCGAAACGTTAACTACAAAGTTAGCCTATGCTTACCTGGCAGAATCATGATTATTTGTATCAATCCCAGTGGCCAATTCTTTTGCAAACTCCTTCACATGTGCTACAGAAACACAGCTAACCTAACAACAATGCAATGTGCAGGCACACTTGAATTAAAGGGTAACACCGTTCAAAAATCTAAATTTGTTCGATTTTCCCCCCCCCCCCCAGACCTCAAAATTGATCCCATGATGTGAGTTAATCATTGCTGTGGATTTGGATCATCCACTTATGTTGTTTTATCTATTTATTAAAACCTGTGGTATCGTTTTGGCATTGAGTATCGAGATACTAAACCTAGTATCGAAGTCAAAATGGCCGCATCGTGAGAACACTACATTCTTATGCTCTCTCCTCTTGTCTTTCCAGTATAGTTTCATAAGGCGAATTAAAGGAGAAAACGTTTTTATCAAGCATAGTAATCTCATGTTAGAGGTTGGTGAAAAACAGAATGCATGATGTGCATTACGCATGCAGTTCCGTTAGTGTGAAGAACCCCTTAACTGCTGACTGCGGAAAACAAAATAATGTTCAATACATATACTACTACTGGTACGTTTGGACGCGTCCTATCTTACCGACTAAACTGCCAGGAATGGTCTTTGAAGTGTTGATACTCACCTTATCGACTTGGTACAGCTGTAGTGAATTGCCTAAAACCCTAAACCTTATGCTTCTTATCATTGTGTGAAATACTCAAACTCTGTGTAGCGATAGATAGGACTGAATGGAGAATCCTCTAACCCTAAACCCTAAAACCCTAAACCCTAAACCCTAAAACCCTAAAACCCTAAACCCTAAAAACCCTAGCAAGAAGTAGGAGTGTTGTTCTGAAGCCATGCTGCAATGCATCCTCATTAGTCATCCTGGAGTGCGTCCCAATTTGGCACCCTATTCCCTATATAGTGCACTACTTTAGACCAGATTCCTATGGAGCCTGGTTAAAAGTAGTGCACTATAAAGGGAATTAGGGTGCCGTTTGGGACGCAAAACATACTCTTGTTACTTTGGTTTATCCCATTCTGGTCTAGTCATGCCGCCAGGGTCATTTATCAGTTCCTCACTACTGCCTGGGGCTTAGCCTTAGAGAGAATCATCCTCACAGCCCTGGGATACTACTGTCTGGGGCTTAGCCTTAGAGAGAATCATCCTCACAGCCCTGGGATACTACTGCCTGGGGCTTAGCCTTAGAGAGAATCATCCTCACAGCCCTGGGATACTACTGCCTGGGGCTTAGCCTTAGAGAGAATCATCCTCACAGCCCTGGGATACTACTGCCTGGGGCTTAGCCTTAGAGACAATCATCCTCACAGCCCTGGGATACTACTGCCTGGGGCTTAGCCTTAGAGAGAATCATCCTCACAGCCCTGGGATACTACTGCCTGGGGCTTAGCCTTAGAGAGAATCATCCTCACAGCCCTGGGATACTACTGCCTGGGGCTTAGCCTTAGAGACAATCATCCTCACAGCCCTGGGATACTACTGCCTGGGGCTTAGCCTTAGAGAGAATCATCCTCACAGCCCTGGGATACTACTGTCTGGGGCTTAGCCTTAGAGAGAATCATCCTCACAGCCCTGGGATACTACTGCCTGGGGCTTAGCCTTAGAGAGAATCATCCTCACAGCCCTGGGATACTACTGCCTGGGGCTTAGCCTTAGAGAGAATCATCCTCACAGCCCTGGGATACTACTGCCTGGGGCTTAGCCTTAGAGAGAATCATCCTCACAGCCCTGGGATACTACTGCCTGGGGCTTAGCCTTAGAGAGAATCATCCTCACAGCCCTGGGATACTACTGCCTGGGGCTTAGCCTTAGAGAGAATCATCCTCACAGCCCTGGGATACTACTGCCTGGGGCTTAGCCTTAGAGAGAATCATCCTCACAGCCCTGGGATACTACTGCCTGGGGCTTAGCCTTAGAGAGAATCATCCTCACAGCCCTGGGATACTACTGCCTGGGGCTTAGCCTTAGAGAGAATCATCCTCACAGCCCTGGGATACTACTGCCTGGGGCTTAGCCTTAGAGACAATCAAAGCTACCATATGAAATACAAAACACCACGCATGGCTTGTCTCCCGACCCTCGTATTGCCTGCCTAGTCGCCTACCTTACTTCCTGCTTAGCCTGCTTGTATCCTGCATGGTGATTGGTCGATCAGCACCTCACGTCCTTCTATCCTGCTCCTGATTGGTGGTTCAGAACACAGAGGCGTCGGAGGAGCTGGTGAAACATCAGAGAGACATCAGTGAACTGAAGCGCTCCTTCCTGGAGACGGCAGGCGACCCTGAATCCCTGGGACTGACCGAGTGGGAGAAGAGACTGTCCTCGTCTCCTCCGGCTCATTCCCACAGCGAGGGAGTGGAGGAGGCACCCATGATAGAGCCACTTAACACCCCACAGGACTCAGTAAGAACCAGGAACTTAAGGGCCTACTAGAAATACATGCTAGCTAACTGCATGGATACACTGCATGGGTACACTGGCTGTGACAGAGACACTGAAGGGGGGGGGGTCTTAGGTGAGCGAAGAGACTGTCGACTGCTCTAGCCACATCAGTGTGTAAGATCCAGGGTGGACGAGCGAACTGCATGGATGGGGGTACAAGGTTTTTCTTTTTCACATGGTCAGGGAAGACTCTATGCATGGGGACACTGTCTTATGCGCTAGAGAAGAACCTGGACACTATGTAATATAGAACTGTAGGAGACAGAGGAAGTTCCTGCTGTAATATATAATATAGAACTGTGTTTTCTCTGTAGGAGACAGAGGAAGTTCCTGCTGTAATATATAATATAGAACTGTGTTTTCTCTGTAGGAGACAGAGGAAGTTCCTGCTGTAATATATAATATAGAACTGTGTTTTCTCTGTAGGAGACAGAGGAAGTTCCTGCTGTAATATATAATATAGAACTGTGTTTTCTCTGTAGGAGACAGAGGAAGTTCCTACTGTAATATATAATATAGAACTGTGTTTTCTCTGTAGGAGACAGAGGAAGTTCCTGCTGTAATATATAATATAGAACTGTGTTTTCTCTGTAGGAGACAGAGGAAGTTCCTGCTGTAATATATAATATAGAACTGTGTTTTCTCTGTAGGAGACAGAGGAAGTTCCTGCTGTAATATATAATATAGAACTGTGTTTTCTCTGTAGGAGACAGAGGAAGTTCCTGCTGTAATATATAATATAGAACTGTGTTTTCTCTGTAGGAGACAGAGGAAGTTCCTGCTGTAATATATAATATAGAACTGTGTTTTCTCTGTAGGAGACAGAGGAAGTTCCTGCTGCTGAGGAAGAAATGAAGCAGGAGGTACAAGCCAATGGCATTGAGGCAAGACATCCATTGTGTGTGTGTGCGTCTGTGTGTATCTCTCTGTGTGTCTGTCTGGTCACTGTAAGCCTAAGTCTCTCCTTAGTGTGTCTGTCTGTATGTGTCGGTGTGTCTGTGTCTTCATCTGTGTATCTCTGTGTGTCTGTGTGGTCACTGTAAGCAAAGTGTCTTCCTGTAGGCTGCAGGCATGGTGAACTCTAGTGATGCGGGGACAGCAGGAGCACAAGGGTGTGGTCTGATGACTGTAACTGATACCTTAGAAGCCGTCACCAGTGACTGGACGGACAGAGAGACGGATGGACTGAAGGAAGACGGAGAGGAAGAGAAGTTCCTAGTATCTCCGGAGCTGAAGATAAGTCCAGGGACAGTCAGACAGGAAGTCTCTACGGCCATCTTGGACAAGAGAGGAACACTCATCATCCTGAGGGAGATGGAGTCTGAAGACAAAATGGACGCCAGCGGAGACCTTACCAAGACCAACCAGGAGAAAGGAGGGGGGACTTCAGCAAGCATTAAGGAGGGTGAAGATGACGAGCTAGAAGGAGATCCTCTCACCAGATCTAAGGAGAAATATTCCATAATCAACACGAATGAAGATGAGACCAGTGGTGAGGTAGATGCTGAGGCCATGTCTAAGGAGACTAGCAACAAGAGAGAGAGATCTCTCAACTTAAGCCAGACTGAGACTGATGAAGAAATGAGTGGCGTTAACTCACTCCAGAAGACTGAGGCTCCAAGTCCCTCTGAGGTCTTGACCAAGACAGTTGAAAGGTCAGAGTTCACCACCGTGTCACACGAGAAGGTGACGGAGCTGATTACCCAGGATGCACCGCCAAAGAGAGAGGAATCGTGTGGCCTGGATGAAGCTGTGAGCGACCTATCACAGTGGACCTTCTCCGACGGTCAATTTGCCACCAAACCATCACCTGGATCTCTAGCCGTGGTACTGTATATAAAACAATACAAGCTGCATGTGAGGCTTCCTCCTACACATGTCCTACTGTACCTATCTGCTGCCCTCCACCCCTCCAGCAGTGCTCCGACCAGTATCACTGAGACGTACAGTAACGCTCTGTCCTGCATGGCTACACTACCAAACAAACTGTCTGTATATCCACTTTTATCTGCCCACTTCAGGCACAGGCTTTTTGTTGCTCTCAAAGCTTTGCTTCATTTTGACATATGGCTCCAAAGCTTACTGTATCTTGCAGCTCCCAGCTCCTCAGGTGGGCAGCTCCTCAGGTGGGCAGCTACCAGCCCCTCAGGTGGGCAGCTCCTCAGGTGGGCAGCTCCCAGCTCCTCAGGTGGGCAGCTCCCAGCCCCTCAGGTGGGCAGCTACCAGCCCCTCAGGTGGGCAGCTTCTCAGGTGGGCAGCTACCAGCTCCTCAGGTGGGCCGCTCCTCAGGTGGGAAGCTACCAGCTTCTCAGGTGGGCAGCTACCAGCCCCTCAGGTGGGCAGCTACCAGCCCCTCAGGTGGGCAGCTTCTCAGGTGGGCAGCTACCAGCTCCTCAGGTGGGCAGCTCCTCAGGTGGGCAGCTACCAGCTCCTCAGGTGGGCAGCTACCAGCTCCTCAGGTGGGCAGCTACCAGCTCCTCAGGTGGGCAGCTACCAGCTCCTCAGGTGGGCAGCTCCCAGCTCCTCAGGTGGGCAGCTCCTCAGGTGGGCAGCTAAAAGGCTTTTGTTATGACTGTTTTGCTGCTCAGCACCATTTGTATTTCCTCCAGCTGTGTCATTGGTCATTGGCAGTGACATCATTACTTAGTATCCTGACATTCTCTGCAGCTTCTCTCACTTTGCCACCAGAAACATTGTATGGGTCTATGTTCTATTAGACCCTTTCTTCCCACCCCTTCCTATCTGCAACGTTCAGTAATGTTGCATCATCCTGTTAGATTTGACTCTCCTTCTCTCTCCTTCTCTCTCCCCTGCCTGGCCGTCAGTCTTCACTGGGATGGGTCCCCTCCTCTGTAACCAAGGTGACCACTGTTCTGGTCGTCGTGGAAGCGTCAGTCACAGAAGTCGTGTCGGATTTATAAACAACATTATTCCTGTCCATTTTAAATTCACTGGAGGCACTGTTAAATGTGTAAAATGTTACAAAACTGGAATATGACATATGTTGTACTGTAACTCACTTCCCCTCTGTTAACTTGTCTGTCAATAGACTACCTTTTGTTGTGTCTGTCGCTCTGTAAATGTTTGTTGTAAGCCTGTATTTTTTTTTTACTGTAAGGTCAGCTACTGTGATTCTACCAGAGGTCAATTAATATGACTTCACTCTTGTCCCCGACAGAGCCCGGCTGAGGAAGAGGAGGAAGAGGAGACAGGAGGGAGCCAGGGGGCTGCTGAGACAGCACAGTCTACAGGACTTACGGTGAGCCTCTGCCCAACTGATTCTGCAGAACCACAACTAGAGTCGGTAGTCACTGAAGGAACACAGGCTGCAGGTTTGCACCCAGAACCACTCAGTGTAGACGCTGGTCTAGAACCAGTAATGAACTGCCCGAGACCCAGCCAGAACCTGAACTGACTGTAGAGGTACTACCAGAACCAGCTGTCATTACATATGCAGTACCAGAACCAGCTGTCATTACATATGCAGTACCAGAACTGACTGTAGAGGTACTGACAAGAAAGATGTGGATGAAGGAAGTTAAAGAAGACAAGGACATGTCCACTTCACAGAGTCTAGAAGACAAGGACATGTCCACTTCACAGAGTCTAGAAGACAAGGACATGTCCACTTCACAGAGTCTAGAAGACAATGAGCTGGTGGAAGACGAGAGAGCCTTCTCACACCCACACCTCCAGCCTGGCCCCTCCAAGAGAGAACCTTTAGCCAGCCCCGGTGTCCTCTGCCTGGGACTCTAACCTCACCACCGTCTCCTCCCTGGACCCTCACTCTCTCCCACTAATAATCAAGGAGACTGAACAGATCAGGGAACCTAATTAACAGCACACTTGATGGAACTTTTGAGATTTGCATTTTTCCGTTTCCATAGGGCCGTTTCCATAGGGCCGTTTCCATAGGGCCGTTTCCATAGGGCCGTTTCCATAGGGCCGTTTCCATAGGGCCGTTTCCATAGGGCCGTTTTCCATAGGGCCGTTTTCCATAGGGCCGTTTTCCATAGGGCCGTTTCCATAGGGCCGTTTCCATAGGGCCGTTTCCATAGGGCCGTTTTCCATAGGGCCGTTTTCCATAGGGCCGTTTCCATAGGGCCGTTTCCATAGGGCCGTTTCCATAGGGACATATCTATAGGGACGTTTCCATGTGGCCGTTTCCATGTGGCCGTTTCCATAGGGACGTTTCCATAGGGACATATCTATAGGGACGTTTCCATGGGGACGTTTTCCATAGGGCCGTTTCCATAGGGATGTTCCCATAGGGACATATCTATAGGGCCGTTTCCATGTGGCCGTTTCCATGTGGCCGTTTCCATGTGGCCATTTCCATGTGGCCGTTTCCATGTGGCCGTTTCCATGTGGCCGTTTCCATAGGGACATATCTATAGGGCCGTTTCCATAGGGCCGTTTCCATAGGGCCGTTTCCATAGGGCCGTTTCCATAGGGACGTTTCCATAGGGACATATCCATAGGGCCGTTTCCATGTGGCCGTTTCCATGTGGCCGTTTCCATGTGGCCGTTTCCATGTGGCCGTTTCCATAGGGACATATCTATAGGGCCGTTTCCATAGGGCCGTTTCCATAGGGCCGTTTCCATAGGGACGTTTCCATAGGGACATATCTATAGGGCCGTTTCCATGTGGCCGTTTCCATGTGGCCGTTTCCATGTGGCCGTTTCCATAGGGACATATCTATAGGGCCGTTTCCATAGGGCCGTTTCCATAGGGACATATCTATAGGGCCGTTTCCATAGGGCCGTTTCCATAGGGACATATCTATAGGGCCGTTTCCATGTGGCCGTTTCCATAGGGACATATCCATAGGGACGTTTCCATAGGGCCGTTTCCATAGGGCCGTTTCCATAGGGACATATCTATAGGGCCGTTTCCATGTGGCCGTTTCCATAGGGACATATCTATAGGGACGTTTCCATAGGGCCGTTTCCATAGGGCCGTTTCCATAGGGACATATCTATAGGGCCGTTTCCATGTGGCCGTTTCCATAGGGACATATCTATAGGGACGTTTGATAGGTTTGTTTCCTCTGGCTCGGGGGTATTATGGGTTTACTGGTTTAGCTCATGTTGTCTGTTCAGGTTCTCCATTCCAGCATGTGTTTGTGTTTGTTTCTTTTGATGGGGGGTTTACTTAAACTGTTATCAGAAAAATCCTGTTGTCATTATTGTTCAGTTAGCAAAACGCACACACACACACAACACACACACACACAAGTTCCTAAATGGCAGATGGAACTGTAATTTATTGATACTATTTAGAAGAGCCATTAATGTTGAGGGTTCTGCCGTCCTGTCTTCCTCCGTCGTTCCTTCTCATGTCTTCTCCCTCTGTTCCCGGTCTCTCCCAGAAACCCGAGGCTGTGCCAGCAGAGGAGTCGACCACCAAGGAGGTACCTGTAGTCCACACCGAGACTAAAACCATCACGTACGAGTCTTCAGAGGTGCGTTCATTAGGGCAGCGACGTAAGAGGAAGAAGAGAAAAGGAAAGCAGCAGTGAGAGTTCCTTCCTGGTTCAGGTAGTCCATCCCTTTCCCTTTCCACTCATTTTGAGTTTTGTCACGTGACTTCTGACAGGGTGACTGCGATGGCGACGTGGAACCCGGTGTTCTGATGAGCGCACAGACCATCACCTCGGAAACCACCAGCACCACCACGACCACGCACATCACTAAGGTCAGGGGTCATTTCATCAGCTGACCCTTTTTGACCTCTGGGTCTCTAACCATAACCCATTATAAACTAATTACCACCGTCTCTAACCATAACCCCATTATAAACTAATTACCACTGTCTCTAACCATAACCCATTATAAACTAATTACCACTGTCTCTAACCATAACCCATTATAAACTAATTACCACTGTCTCTAACCATAACCCATTATAAACTAATTACCACTGTCTCTAACCATAACCCATTATAAACTAATTACCACTGTCTCTAACCATAACCCATTATAAACTAATTACCACCGTCTCTAACCATAACCCCATTATAAACTAATTACCACTGTCTCTAACCATAACCCATTATAAACTAATTACCACCGTCTCTAACCATAACCCCATTATAAACTAATTACCACCGTCTCTAACCATAACCCCATTATAAACTAATTACCACCGTCTCTAACCATAACCCCATTATAAACTAATTACCACTGTCTCTAACCATAACCCATTATAAACTAATTACCACTGTCTCTAACCATAACCCATTATAAACTAATTACCACTGTCTCTAACCATAACCCATTATAAACTAATTACCACTGAGTCTCTAACCATAACCCATTATAAACTAATTACAACTGAGTCTCTAACCATAACCCATTATAAACCAATTACCACTGTCTCTAACCATAACCCATTATAAACTAATTACCACTGTCTCTAACCATAACCCATTATAAACTAATTACCACCGTCTCTAACCATAACCCATTATAAACCAATTACCACTGTCTCTAACCATAACCCATTATAAACTAATTACCACTGTCTCTAACCATAACCCATTATAAACTAATTACCACCGTCTCTAACCATAACCCCATTATAAACTAATTACCACTGTCTCTAACCATAACCCATTATAAACTAATTACCACTGTCTCTAACCATAACCCATTATAAACTAATTACCACTGTCTCTAACCATAACCCATTATAAACTAATTACCACTGTCTCTAACCATAACCCATTATAAACCAATTACCACTGTCTCTAACCATAACCCATTATAAACTAATTACCACTGTCTCTAACCATAACCCATTATAAACTAATTACCACTGTCTCTAACCATAACCCATTATAAACTAATTACCACTGACTCTAACCATAACCCATTATAAACCAATTACCACTGTCTCTAACCATAACCCATTATAAACTAATTACCACTGTCTCTAACCATAACCCATTATAAACTAATTACCACTGTCTCTAACCATAACCCCATTATAAACTAATTACCACCGTCTCTAACCATAACCCATTATAAACTAATTACCACTGAGTCTCTAACCATAACCCATTATAAACTAATTACCACTGTCTCTAACCATAACCCATTATAAACTAATTACCACTGAGTCTCTAACCATAACCCATTATAAACTAATTACCACTGTCTCTAACCATAACCCATTATAAACTAATTACCACTGAGTCTCTAACCATAACCCCATTATAAACTAATTACCACTGTCTCTAACCATAACCCATTATAAACTAATTACCACTGTCTCTAACCATAACCCATTATAAACTAATTACCACTGTCTCTAACCATAACCCATTATAAACTAATTACCACTGAGTCTCTAACCATAACCCATTATAAACTAATTACCACTGTCTCTAACCATAACCCATTATAAACTAATTACCACTGTCTCTAACCATAACCCATTATAAACTAATTACCACTGTCTCTAACCATAACCCATTATAAACTAATTACCACTGAGTCTCTAACCATAACCCATTATAAACTAATTACCACTGTCTCTAACCATAACCCATTATAAACTAATTACCACTGAGTCTCTAACCATAACCCCATTATAAACTAATTACCACTGTCTCTAACCATAACCCATTATAAACTAATTACCACTGTCTCTAACCATAACCCATTATAAACTAATTACCACCGTCTCTAACCATAACCCATTATAAACTAATTACCACTGTCTCTAACCATAACCCATTATAAACTAATTACCACTGAGTCTCTAACCATAACCCCATTATAAACTAATTACCACTGTCTCTAACCATAACCCATTATAAACTAATTACCACTGTCTCTAACCATAACCCATTATAAACTAATTACCACCGTCTCTAACCATAACCCATTATAAACTAATTACCACTGTCTCTAACCATAACCCATTATAAACTAATTACCACTGAGTCTCTAACCATAACCCATTATAAACTAATTACCACTGTCTCTAACCATAACCCATTATAAACCAATTACCACTGTCTCTAACCATAACCCATTATAAACTAATTACCACTGTCTCTAACCATAACCCATTATAAACTAATTACCACTGTCTCTAACCATAAACCCATTATAAACTAATTACCACTGAGTCTCTAACCATAACCCATTATAAACTAATTACCACTGTCTCTAACCATAACCCATTATAAACTAATTAAACCAATCAGCTTTTCTTCATAAAGGTCTATCAATCCGTTCTGCTTTTCCTTCTCCTTCGTAACGTTCTATTCCTCTATCAATCCGTTCTGCTGTCAGACGGTGAAAGGAGGAATCTCTGAGACCAGGATAGAGAAGAGGATTGTCATTACAGGAGATTCAGGAGATATCGACCATGATCAGGTCTCTTTCTCTCTTTCTTAATCACTTTGTTTCTTTCTTTAATTTATATTTGTCTTGTCATTGATTATTTTGAACGTGTACACATGAGCATGACAAATGTATCTGGAGAAGATATAAACTTCCCCAATCCTCTCTCACCTATAAAGTAACAGTAATGACTGAATATAGTGGATGTATTTTACTGTGTAATGTTATCTCACTTGAATTGTCTGGTTGATGTAACTAGTGTAGTAGACTACTACTAACCAGTAGGTTACCCTGTAACTAGTAGTTCCTACTAGACACACTCACTGACTCCCACTCCCTCCCGTCCCTCCTCCCGTCCCTCCCTCCCGTCCCTCCTCCCGTCCCTCCCTCCTCCCTCCCGTCCATCTTCCCTCCCATCCCTTCAAACCCTCCTCCCTCCTGTCCCTCTTCCCTCCCTCCCGTCCTTCCTCCTCCCCACCTCCTCCCTCCCATCCTTCCTTCTCCCTCCCGTCCTCCCTCCTGTCCCTCTTCCCTCCCTCCCCTCCCCACCTCCCTTCCCCCTCTCTGTCTCCCTCTCCTGGTATTGGTATGGTATTGCACCCCCAACTCCTCCTCTCCCTCCCACCCCACCTTCCACCCCCCCTCCCCACCTCCTCTCTGTCTCCCTCTCCTGGTATTGGTATGGTATTGCACCTCCAACTCATCCGGTCCCTCCCACCCCACCTCCCTTCCCCCCTCCCCACCTCCCTTCCCCCTCTCTGTCTCCCTCTCCTGGTGTTGGTATGGTATTACACCACCAGGCTCTGGCCCAGGCCATAAAGGAGGCCAAAGAGCAGCACCCTGACATGTCAGTGACCAAAGTAGTGGTTCATAAAGAGACAGAGATCACACCTGAGGGAGAGGACTGACCCAGGTAAGGAGACCACCGTATGTGGTCGTGGTATGGTTCGGTTGTGGTCAGCTGGGCTGGGCTTGGAAGCTAGTCCACTCATCTTCCTCCATCTCTCCTCGGCATGCTCCTGCTCCCCCCCCCCCCCCCCCCCTATCATCATCATCATCAGCACGTCTCTTACTGGCACTGAGTCCTGCTCCCCCCCCCCCCCTACTGGCGCTGAGTCCTGCTCCCCCCCCCCCCTACTGGCGCTGAGTCCTGCTCCCCCCTACTGGCGCTGAGTCCTGCTCCCCCCTACTGGCGCTGAGTCCTGCTCCCCCCCCTACTGGCACTGAGTCTTGCTTCTGAAACACTAACAGGCTACTACACATCCTCACAAACCTCCTCGTCCTACATCTCGACATTAACTCTATGTTATCTACTGTCCTTCCAGGACGAGTTTGCCACTTGCAGACAGTGGCAAATACATTGGAATCGCTCAGCTAATGTATGCACCCAGGACATGTATGTAATAGTTTCCCTATCACAAATCTAGTAGTTCTAGCGCTGTAGTTCTAGCGCTGTTGTTCAATCTGTAGTTCTAGCGCTGTAGTTCTAGCGCTGTAGTTCTAGCGCTGTAGTTCTAGCGCTGTTGTTCAATCTGTAGTTCTAGCGCTGTAGTTCTAGCGCTGTTGTTCAATCTGTAGTTCTAGCGCTGTAGTTCTAGCGCTGTAGTTCAATCTGTTGTTCTAGCGCTGTAGTTCTAGCGCTGTAGTTCTAGCGCTGTAGTTCAATCTGTAGTTCTAGCACTGTAGTTCTAGCTGTAGTTCTAGCGCTGTAGTTCTCGCTGTAGTTCTCGCTGTAGTTCTCGCGCTGTAGTTCAATCTGTAGTTCTCGCGCTGTAGTTCAATCTGTTGTTCTAGCGCTGTAGTTCAATCTGTTGTTCTAGCGCTGTGGTTCTAGCGCTGTAGTTCAATCTGTAGTTCTCGCTGTAGTTCTAGCGCTGTAGTTCTAGCGCTGTAGTTCTAGCGCTGTAGTTCTAGCGCTGTAGATCTAGCGCTGTAGTTCTAGCGCTGTAGTTCAATTGAAGTTCTAGCGCTGTAGTTCTAGCTGTAGTTCTAGCGCTGTAGTTCAATTGTAGTTCTCGTGCTGTAGTTCAATCTGTAGTTCTAGTGCTGTAGTTCAATTGTAGTTCTAGCTGTAGTTCTTGCGCTGTAGTTCTAGCACTGTAGTTCAATCTGTAGTTCTAGTGCTGTAGTTCAATTGTAGTTCTAGCGCTGTAGTTCAATTGTAGTTCTCGTGCTGTAGTTCAATCTGTAGTTCTAGTGCTGTAGTTCTAGCGCTGTAGTTCAATTGTAGTTCTAGCACTGTAGTTCAATCTGTAGTTCTAGCGCTGTAGTTCAATCTGTGGTTCTAGCGCTGTGGTTCTAGCGCTGTAGTTCAATTGTAGTTCTCGTGCTGTAGTTCAATCTGTAGTTCTAGTGCTGTAGTTCTAGCGCTGTAGTTCAATCTGTGGTTCTAGCGCTGTGGTTCTAGCGCTGTAGTTCTAGCTGTAGTTCTTGCGCTGTAGTTCCATCTGTAGTTCTAGCGCTGTAGTTCAATTGTAGTTCTAGCGCTGTAGTTCAATTGTAGTTCTCGCGCTGTAGTGCAATCTGTAGTTCTAGCGCTGTAGTTCAATCTGTAGTTCTAGCGCTGTAGTACTAGCGCTGTAGTTCTCGCTCTGTAGTTCTAGCGCTGTAGTTCTCGCTCTGTAGTTCTAGCTCTGTAGTTCTAGCGCTGTAGTTCTAGCTGTAGTTCTAGCGCTGTGGTTCTAGCCCTGTAGTTCTCGCTCTGTAGTTCTAGCGCTGTAGTTCTAGCTGTAGTTCTAGCGCTGTCGTTCTAGCGCTGTAGTTCTAGCTGTAGATCTAGTTCTGTAGTTCTAGCGCTGTAGGTCAATCTGTAGTTCTAGCGCTGTAGTTCTAGCGCTGTAGTTCTAGCGCTGTAGTTCTAGCGCGAGCTGCAAGTCAGGTCTGCTTAGTTAACTCGTCTGTTTCCCTATCACAAATCTAGTAGTTCTAGCGCTGTAGTTCTAGCGCTGTTGTTCAATCTAACCTGGGTACACCAGTTTCCATATGCCTCACAGACTTGCAAATATATCCGTCTGATAGATACATTTAATTAACCTACTAATTAACATCAATCTGAATCAGATCTGTAAAGTCATCCAAACAAAATCATGTGATTGACCAACCTCTTCAAAGCTTCTGAAACGAGGAAGTGTTGTCGCCTTAAAGAGACTGAAACTAGCCTCGATTTCACTACTTCCTGTCATGTGTTTGTAAGACAGAGGCAGGTCCTAATCTGTTCCATCTAGGTCAGAGGAGTGAGTTGTGCTGCTCTGTGCAGTGCTCTCTGGTTGCCACGTCAACATAGCTGCAAGAAACACACGCACAGGGATGGGTTCAAGAGGTTTTCAACAAGTTGAACGCTGCAGATAGAAATGTAGTGAATAGAGCCAGCGTGATGTTCTGTGTAATATGTTTATATCTGAACGTTCCACAGTGTGTAAACTGTTGTTACGGTTCAGTATTCTGGCATGTCTAGTCTAGCTTCTACTGTCAGTTTTGTTTGTTTTTCCTTTGGTGGATTCTGATTGGTTTACATGCATGGTGTTGGTTGCTTGTATGATGGAATAGAAGCTCTATGGTGGTCCCTACTTCCCACTCCTTCATGTTACTCTGTCTCTCCTTCTGGTTTAAGGATTTAACCACAGATTTTATTTTTTAATTTAAACATCTTTGTCATTTTAAAACATTTTCATTGGACATACTGTCAATGTTGTTGACCTCTTTAATTAAACCTTTACACTCGTGGGAATTGGCCTATATATGGATAGGGCCAAATTGAAACGTTTCTAACAGAAGAACAATAAAAGCAGATGTATAACAACGGTAGCAATTGAAAGAGAACAGTTTGGAGATAATGGGGAAATGATTCGACTAAAAAAGGTGAAGACGCAACAGTTCACCTGAACAGACCAGAATCCAAACATCACACTGTTGATTTTATGTGAATGTTACATTTACTGTACTTTTCACAGCATTTATTAATAACGACATCTGAATATACTGTGATACATTCAGTGACATAAGAATATTCCTGGACAATGTGGGGTAGGTGCAACACAAAACAACAAAAATGACTACAAGGGTTTGAGTGAGAGGACTAACTGGTGTCTCCAAGTGGACACATGACTGTCCAAAGTGTTCACAGTTTCTAAGTCATTTCAATGTAGTTTTATGACTCAAAGAAGAGTCTTCAACTATAAGGGGCTTTTTTTTAAACTCTCTTAACTGAGTCGTTGAGGAACTAGAGCAAGCATGCTTGTAGTTGTTTTGTTTGGAACACTACCCAGCATCCTCGTCATCACACAATTACAGTGCCTTGCAAATGTATTCATCCCCCTTTGGCATTTTTCCTATTTTGTTGCATTACAACCTGTAATTTTAAATTTATTTTTATTTGAAATTCATGTAATGGACAAACACAAAATAGGCCAAATTGGTGAAGTGAAATGAAACAAATTATTATTTAAAAAAATAACAACTGAAAAGTGGTGCGTGCATATGTATTCACCCCCTTTGCTATGAAGCCCCTAAATAAGATCTGGTGCAACCAATTACCTTCAGAAGTCACATAATTAGTTAGACTGCACACAGATTGACTTTATTTAAGTGTCACATGATCTCAGTATATATACACCTGTTCTGAAAGGCCCCAGAGTCTGCAACACCACTAAGCAAGGGGCACCACCAAGCAAGCAGCACCATGAAGACCAAGGAGCTTTCCAAACAGGTCAGGGACAAAGTTGTGGAGAAGTACAGATCAGGGTTTTATCATTTTAAAAATATTAGAATCTTTGCAACATACCACGGAGCACGATTAAATCCATTATTAAAAAATGGAAAGAATATGGCACCACAACAAACCTGCCAAGAGAGGGCTGCTCACCAAAACTCACGGACCAGGCAAAGAGGGAATTAATCAGAGAGACAACAAAGAGACCAAAGATAACCCTGAAGGAGCTGCAAAGCTCTCCAGTGGAGATTGGAGTATCTGTCCATAGGACCACTTTTAAGCCGTACACTCCACAGAGCTGGGCTTTACAGAAGAGTGGCCAGAAAAGAAGCCATTGCTTAAAGAAAATATTAAGCAAACACGTTTGGTGTTCGCCAAAAGGCATGTGGGAGACTCCCCAAACATATGGAAGAAGGTTCTCTGGTCAGATGAGACTAAAATTCAGCTTTTTGGCCATCAAGGAAAACGCTATGTATGGCACAAATTCAACACCTATCATCACCCAGAGAACACCATCCCCATTGTGAAGCATGGTGGTGGCAGCATCATGCTGTGGCAATGTTTTTAATCGGCAGGGACTGGGAAACTGGTCAGAATTGAAGGAAGGATATATGGCGCTAAATACAGTAAACTTCTTGGGGGAAACCTGTTTCACTCTTCCAGAGATTTGAGACTGGGACAGAGGTTCACCTTCCAGCAGGACAATGACCTTAAGCATACTGCTAAAGCAACACTCGAGTGGTTTAAGGGAAACATTTAAATGTCTTGAAATGGCCTAGTCAAAGCCCAGACTTCAATCCAATTGAGAATCTGTGGTATGACTTAAAGATTGCTGTAAACCAGCAGAACCCATCCAACTTGGAAGGAGCCGGAGCAGTTTTGCCTTGAAGAATGGGCAAAAATCCCAGTGGCTAGATGTGCCAAGCTTATAGAGACACACCCCAAGAGACTTGCAGCAGTAATTGCTGCAAAAGGTGCCTCTACAAGGTATTGACTTTGGGAGGGTGAATAGTCCGTTTTTTTTGTCTTGTTTCTTGTTTGTTTCACACAAAAAAATTATATTCTGCATCTTCAAAGTGGTGTAAATCAAATGATACAAACCCCCAAAAACTCTATTTTACTTCCTGGTTGTAAGGCAACAAAATAGGAAAAATGCCAAAGGGGGTGAATACTTTCGCAAGCCACTGTACTGTTGTTTACGCAATCCAGAATTTTCTTCACAATAGACAAACAGGCTCATTCTGTTCAGAACAACCAATGGTATGACGCTATGTCATCTGGTAACTGTACGAAAACCATAGTGATCATAAACACGATCATGACATGAGTTTTATGATATGAAAATATGGACTCACGGGTGTTTTTGGCTTTGCTTGTATGACATCCAAAACGCTATTTATTATAATCCTAAACGTCTCATCTTTCAAATGACATTGAGTCCTCTTCATTTCCAGCATTTCCCTCATTTAGACAACGACAAATGTTCAAACGTTGCTCAATTAGCGGGGAGGGATAGGGGGCAATTTTCGTGTGTCGCGTGCGGTGCTCAACTTTAGAGCGGTTGTCAGTCAAAACACATTCGGAGCTGTGAAGCGCAGAGCCAGAGCTCTGACGTCATGTACAGCATATTACTGTACAGCCACGGCATTCCAATGTAGGTGTTTTATCAGTGCCCAAATTCACCATTTTCAACCCATATATATATGTATATATATGGCTACGACTGTAAAGGTTTAAGATTTGGTGATGACCTTTTAACCTACATTACTTTAAGTCCTCTAGGTTTTTCCAGGTGTTATTTCTTCTGAGTTAAACTATAACCCACATGCTACAGCACCGCGTGTGTGTGTGTGCGTCTGCGTGTGTGTGTACAGCTATGTGCTCCTGTGTGCGTGTCTGCTGTGCATGACCAATGATGACTGTCATAACTCCAGGGCCTTGTCCTCAGCTCTGTGAGGTCTCCAGGGCCTTGTCCTCAGCTCTGTGAGGTCTCCAGGGCCTTGTCCTCAGCTCTGTGAGGTCTCCAGGGCCTTGTCCTCAGCTCTGTGAGGTCTCCAGGGCCTTGTCCTCAGCTCTGTGAGGTCTCCAGGGCCTTGTCCTCAGCTCTGTGAGGTCTCCATGGCCTTGTCCTCAGCTCTGTGAGGTCTCCATGGCCTTGTCCTCAGCTCTGTGAGGTCTCCACGGCCTTGTCCTCAGCTCTGTGAGGTCTCCAGGGCCTTGTCCTCAGCTCTGTGAGGTCTCCAGGGCCTTGTCCTCAGCTCTGTGAGGTCTCCAGGGCCTTGTCCTCAGCTCTGTGAGGTCTCCACGGCCTTGTCCTCAGCTCTGATCGTGCTACTCTCCTTGCTGTTACTCTCTGTTAGTGTGACGCTTCTCAGACAAATATTTAATTTAGTCCTGGATCCAAAAAGGGCTTTCAGAGATACAGAGAATGTTTTAATCCAGGATTAAGACTTATTCTCTGTCCAGGAAACTGGACCTAAAATTATCTGTGGATGCCTTGCATTTCCAATACCTTGCTCTGTGTTATGTTTTCACTGTCATTTACACGAATGACGACATCTGCCTCCGTTAGTGTGCTGTTTCCTATGTTGTTCCAAATGAGTGGAAATTCACTAACCAACGTTCTTTCTCTTTCAGGAGTAAATAAAGCCCAGGACAGTTTAAATCCCCTGGTGGAAGGACTCCTCTCAAAACCCTCCAGCAACCAACTCCCAACGTCACGATGGGTTTCATTACATTACTGTGCCTGCCTGCTGGGCCTCGTTATAACTACGGTAGAGACTACACAGCCAGCCTATTGTTCTACAGACAGTCTGCTCTATAGAAATACAATCTATAGAGCGGGCTTCCCCCGTTCAAGTCAATGATGGCATAATAGATTCTAATTCTATGCTCTGCGCTCTCTATGGTCCCGATCCTAATCTGAGTTCCATGTGCTTAACTTGGCTTTACTGCCTAAATCGTGATGTCAATGGGGAGATTAAAGTCAAAATGAGGTAGTTAAGATTTATGCCTATCGTCAGTCCCATCCGTCATTATCAAAATGTATATTTGCATGAGCAGAATGACGCAATTATTATTATAAAAAAAAATATATATATTATCAAGATTTCCTGTGAGATAATACAGGTTATTTTATCACTTGAGCTCTCGCTGAACTCTACAACAGGCAAAACGGTTGATTTCATTCACCGCCTTGCTATCTATTTAAGATTATATTATAAACAGTCATTTTTCTTGCTTTTTTTTTGTTGTTGTTGGTCAGCGTTGTTTAGTGTATTTATGAAATGAAAATCCGTCACTCCGAGAGAGGAGAAGAGAGAGAAAAAAGTCTTTTTATGTGACATATTAGAGTACACAACAATATTATTATTCTAATAACTTAGTAGAAGGTAGAAGTGACGACCTCAATGCCGCCTCACTCCACTCCCATCGTCTCAGATAGAAATGCATTTAAATCAACTTTTCACAACAAAGTCCTGTACGTTATATGTGTGTGGTGTGTGTGTGTCCTGGGCAACAGCGACTGCAAACAAAGGCAGATTATATCGTCTATATTCAGCAACAAGTTATTTTATTCATGTTGTATTGTATTTTGTCTGAACATTTGTCAGTATTCTGTATTCATACATTGCAACATATTTCAAATAGCCTGTATCCCAGATCGGTTTTCGACCTCGTGCCAACTCTTTATCACCCGTTGAGCGACATGGAGATGGCATGATGGCACTATCCGACTGGCACCCAGGCTATATTTGAGACGGTTGATAGTCTGTTTTAAAAACGCTGTCTAGATGGGGGTTTACAGAGTTGTACCCAGGCTATGTTTGAGACAATCGACAGTCTGTTTTAAAAACACTGTCTAGATGGGGGTTTACAGAGTTGTACCCAGGCTATGTTTGAGACAATGGACAGTCTGTTTTAAAAACACTGTCTCGATGGGGGGGGGGGTTTTACGGACTTGTATTGTTGTGATCTATCTGCAAACGGACACAAATGGTATACATTCTCCTCTGTATTAATTAATGGCTGGACTACAGTCCCCACAATGCTGTGTGTGACTGACTGAAAGGCCCAGGACTCAAACTAACAGGACTGCTCTGTCCAGATGAACATATTTTGGTCTGAAATAGCACCCTATCCCCTATATAGTGCACTACTTTTGACCAGAGCCATATGGGATGCACTATAAAGGGGATATGGTGCTATTTGTGAAGTATTTGATCTGATCTATCAGTCAATCAGGTGAATGTCTCAGCAGCCATAATAGCTCTGTTCTACCAGTATCATTGGTGTAAAGTTGCTCCTAACTGATCTTAGATCAGTTTTGCATTTTCCCTACTAATGGCTAAGGTTGGGATTGGGGGAGGAGATATAATTTTGAATTGAACCTTTATTGTACTAGGCAAGTCAATTAAGAAAAAAAATTCTTATTTACAATGACGGCCTACCCCAGCCAAACCTTCCTCAAACCCGGACGACGCTGGGACTCCCGATCACGGCCGGTTGTGATACAGACCCGGGATCGAACCCGGGTCTGTAGTGACGCCTCCCAACACTGCGATGCAGTGCCTTAGACCACTGCGCCACTCGGTCCCCAAAAGCTGATCTAAGCTGATCCTAGGTCTGTACCTAAGGTTAACTTCACCCCAGAGCCAGTATCATCAATATATAACTATATATATATATATATATATATATATATATATATATATATATATATACTACAACCAATCATGATGTTCCAGCACCAACAGAACGTGAAATTATACAAAGTGGCAAATGCATATTATTGTGATTTTCTTTTTGAATAAAATATTGATTATATTATTCTGAAGCTTGTCTCTGTCTTTTAGTGGATGTAATGAACTACTTACCTCTTGTAAAATATGTTGATCATATATGCTTCTGGAAAAACAATATAATTTCAGTACATTCTCATTTTACTATCCAATATTGTAGGCTAATAACATATAATGCAGAAATGGCCCTCAGACACTGAGCATTGTCCAATGTTTGCCACGTGCTGGATTGATTTAAAATGCTTATTCAGAAAAATGTTTTTTATCAAATTGTATTTGTCACATGCTTCATTAACAACAGGTGTAGACTAACAGTGAAATGCTTACCTTCCCAACAATGGATATATACAAAAACAAAATGTGGGGAAAAGTCCAGGGCTCTGAATACTTCCTGAATCCACTGTACATGTGGTACCCATGTGCAAGGGTATGAGGTAACAAGGAGGGTATGAGGTAATTGAGGTATGAAGTAACTAGGCAACAGGATAGATAGTAAACAGTAGCAGCAGTGTATGTGATGAGTCAAAAGAGTTAGCGCAAAAATGGGTCAATGAGGAGAGTCCAGTTAAAACAGTTACAGAGTTTAATGGCTGTGATATGAGAACACTGAGGATGGATCAACAACATTGTAGTTACTCCACAATACTCATCTAAATGACAGAGTGAAAAGAAGGAAGCCTGTACAGAATAAACCATATTCCTAAACATGCATCCTGTTTGCAACAAGGCACTTAAGTAAATACTGCAAAAAAAAATGTGTCAAAAAAAAATGTGGCAATGAAATGTCAATACTGAGTACCACTCTTACATTTTTTTTAAGCGTTGTGGTGGCTGCATCATGTTATGGGTATGCTTGTCATCATGAAGGACTAGGGAGTTTATATATATATATATATATATATATATATATATATATATATATATATATATATATATATATATATATATATAGGAATACAACTATACTGAACAAAAATATAAACGCAACAATTTTGCTGAGGTTACAGTTCATATAAGGAAAGCAGTCAATGTCAATAAATTCATTAGGTCCTAATCTATGGATTTAACATGACTGGACAGGGGTGCAGCCATGGGTGGGTGCACCCCTCACTGGGGAGCCAGGCCCAACCAATCAGAATTAGTTTTTCCCCACAAAGGGGCTTTATTACAGACAAAAATACTCCTCAGCAACCGCTGATGTTCCTGCTGGTGAAGAAGCCAGACATTTTTTACTTTACATTTGCAAAAAATTAAAAATTCTAAAAACATGTTTTCACTTTGTCTTTATGGGGTATTGTGTGTAGATGTGTGTAGATGGGTGAGGAAAAAATAAATATTTTATCTATTTTGAATTCCGACTGTAACACAACAACATGTGGAATAAGTTAAGGCACTGTGTTTGATTAACTATTTACTATTGAATCATTTTTTCTTATTTTTTTTAAGGGGTACCTAGGGGGGTACCTAGTCAGTTGTACAACTGAATGCATTCAACCAAAATCTGTCTTCCGCATTTAACCCAACCCCTCTGAGTCAGAGAGGTGGGGGGGAGGGGGCTACCTTTAACGGCGTCCATGTCATTGGCGTCCGGGGAGTAGTTGTTGCTGGGGGTTAGCTGCCAAGCTGAAGGGCAGAACGGCTGATTTTTCTACCTTGCCGGCTCGGGGATTCGGTTACTGGCCCAACACTCTTAACTACTTTTATTTATTTTTATTTCACCTTTTATTTATTAACCAGTTAGGCCAGTTGAGAACAAGTTCTCATTTACAACTGTGACCTGGTCAAGATAAAGCAAAGCAGTGCGACACAAACAACAACACACAGAGTTACACATGGAATAAACAAACGTACATAAACAAACCACTAGGCTAGTGCCTGCTGTACCAGGCTGTTCCAGATTTAGAGAACAGGGGGTCAAACGCAGATAATCCGGGTAGCTATTTGGTAAACTATTTAGCAGTCTTATGGCATGGGGGTAGAAGTTGTTCAGGGTCCTGTTGGTCCCAGACTTGCTGTGCGGTAGCAGAGTGAACAGTCTATGACTTGGGTGACAATTTTTTGGGGGCTTTCTTCGGACACCGCCTGGTATAGAGGTCCTGGATCACAGGGAGCTCGGCCCCAGTGATGTGCTGGGCCGTACGCACTACCCACCGAAGCGCCAAGCAGTTGCCATACCAAGTAGTGATGCAGCCAGTCAAAATGTTTTCAATGGTGCATCTGTATTAACTTTTTGAGGATCTGTGGGCCAAGTCACCTCTAAATAGTTTACCAAATAGCTAGTTTACCAGGTAGCTGTGGGCCCTTGCCAAATCTTCTCAGTCTCCTGAGGGGGAAGAGGCCTTGTCGTGCCTTTTTTACGAATCTGTTGGTGTGTGACACCGAGGAATTTGAAGCTCTCGAGCCTCTCCACTAACGGCCATCCGTTTCCTGTAGTCCACGATCAGCTCCTTTTTCTTGCTGACGTTGAGGGAGAGGTTGTTGTCCTGGCACCACACTGCCAGGTCACTGACCACCTCCCTATAGGCTGTCTCGTCGTCGGCGGGATAAGGCCTACCACCGTCGTGTCGTCAGCAAACTTAATGATGGTGACGCAGTCGTGGGTGAACAGCGAGTACAGGAGGGGCCTAAGCATGCACCCCTGAGGGGCCCCCGTGTTTAAGGGCAGCGTGGCGGATGTGTTGTTGCCTACCCTCACCACCAACTGGTCTTGACAATGCATGGAAAAGCCAGCGAAATGTACACTGAGTATACAAAACATTAAGAACACCAGCTCTTTCCATGACATAGACTGACCAGGTAAAAATCTAGGTGAAAAGCTATGATTCCTTATTGATGTCACTTGCTAAATCCACTTCAATCGGTGTAGATGAAGGGGAGGAGACAGGATAAAGAAGGATTTTTAAGTCTTGAGACAACTGAGACATGGAATATGTGCGATTCAGAGGGGGAATGGGCAAGACAAAATATTCAAATGCCTTTTGAACAGGGTATGGTAGTAGGTGCCATGCACACCAGTTTGTGTCGAGAACGACAACGCTGCTGGGTTTTTCACACTCAACAGTTTCCCATGTGTATCAAGAATGGTCCAGCACCCGGAGGACATCCAGCCAACTTGACACAGCTGTGGGAAGCATTGGAGTCGACATGGGCCAGCATCCCTGTAGAACGCTTTCGACACCTTGTAGAGTCCATGCCCCGACGAATTGAGGCTGTTCTGAGGGCAGGGATGGTGTTCCTAATATTTGGTATACTCAGTGTATATTATCCATGTCTTTGTTCATCCATTATGCTATGAAACATAGAATATTACAGTTCTTCAGGTCCCGTTGATAGGATAGTCTCGAACGGAGCTCATCCAGTTTATTCTCTAGTGACTACCAGTGTTGTGTTCGAGACCAGCTAAAGCGAGACTGATTCAAGACTGGAGGAGTGGCGAGACCAAGTCAAGACCGGGAGAGGGACAAGGGCTCCAAGACCGAGACCAGAAAAATGCGAGTCAAATTCAAGACCGTGATTGTAATTTTGTCAAATCGACCAAAGAGTTCAAAATGTCCAGTATTTCTGTGTTCGTATTTCTGTGTTCATATTTCAGAACAACATCTGGGTTCTTTAGATATTCAGAATGATGAAAAAATCCATGTTGAGGGCAAATTATTACTAACCCAAACACAGTGGGGAACAATGGGCCTTCTACGCCTTCAGAGAAGGGCTAACCCAAACACAGTGGGGAACAATGGGCCTTCTACACCTTCAGAGAAGGGCTAACCCAAACACAGTGGGGAACAATGGGCCTTCTTCACCTTCAGAGAAGGGCTAACCCAAACACAGTGGGGAACAATGGTCCTTCTTCACCTTCAGAGAAGGGCTAACCAAACACAGTGGGGAACAATGGGCCTTCTTCACCTTCAGAGAAGGGCTAACCCAAACACAGTGGGGAACAATGGGCCTTCTACGCCTTCAGAGAAGGGCTAACCAAACACAGTGGGGAACAATGGGCCTTCTTCACCTTCAGAGAAGGGCTAACCAAACACAGTGGGGAACAATGGGCCTTCTACGCCTTCAGAGAAGGGCTAACCCAAACACAGTGGGGAACAATGGGCCTTCTACACCTTCAGAGAAGGGCTAAGGATTTATAAAATAATAATTCTAATTCGATTATTATTTTCAATGACGAGTGTAATCAACCAATCACATTTTGACTTGTAATAGTGTGGGACAGTTTTTACTGGAAACCTCTGCCTTCTCAAAGGCCAACAGGTTGCTGTGCAATAGCTAGCCGTTGTTTCCCAAGGTCTAGCTAGCTATCTTTTTGTTGTAGGCTAATTTTCAGTGGCTGCAGCAGGTGTTATCAAAGAGGATGTTGTTGCTAATTTGTTAGCTTCTCCCCTTTTCAAGAATAACTTTAAACAAGAAGTTATGTTTCTCAAATGATCAGTGGAATTGTGTTTTTACTGCAGCGCGCTTCCTGTTGTTAGCCATCTCTTTGAAAATATCTTGTGTGAGACATTGTTCTATTTAAACTTTAGGTCACCAGTTACTTTGTGTGCTAAATGTGAATATTTTTTTTTTGCAATGGGAAGTAATAGTTTCGATTGGGAAATGTTGATTGGGTAATGCTTAGCATAATGGTTGTGTTTTTGTATTCTTATGATTGGAACCTACTGGCTTATAATGTCTGAGTTGATAGACTACTTATCCTTTAACATCATGCTCTGTGTGACTGATGTCTTTCCATCAGCCCTATGCAGTGGTGTAGTGGTGGCTGGAGAAGTTTTTGCTCAATCTGATTGGGTGGGCCTGGCAGAACCTGGTTCTCCAGTAGGTGGGCCTGGTAGAACCTGGTTCTCCAGTAGGTGGGCCTGGCAGAACCTGGTTCTCCAGTAGGTGGGCCTGGCAGAACCTGGTTCTCCAGTAGGTGGGCCTGGTAGAACCTGGTTCTCCAGTAGGTGGGCCTGGCAGAACCTGGTTCTCCAGTAGGTGGGCCTGGCAGAACGTGGTTCTCCAGTAGGTGGGCCTGGCAGAACCTGGTTCTCCAGTAGGTGGGCCTGGTAGAACCTGGTTCTCCAGTAGGTGGGCCTGGTAGAACCTGGTTCTCCAGTAGGTGGGCCTGGCAGAACCTGGTTCTCCAGTAGGTGGGCCTGGCAGAACGTGGTTCTCCAGTAGGTGGGCCTGGCAGAACCTGGTTCTCCAGTAGGTGGGCCTGGTAGAACCTGGTTCTCCAGTAGGTGGGCCTGGCAGAACCTGGTTCTCCAGTAGGTGGGTCTGGCAGAACCTGGTTCTCCAGTAGGTGGGCCTGGTAGAACCTGGTTCTCCAGTAGGTGGGCCTGGCAGAACCTGGTTCTCCAGTAGGTGGGTCTGGCAGAACCTGGTTCTCCAGTAGGTGGGCCTGGTAGAACCTGGTTCTCCAGTAGGTGGGCCTGGTAGAACCTGGTTCTCCAGTAGGTGGGCCTGTGTCCACCCAGGCCCACTCATGCTTATACCCCTGATGCAAACAGCACATGATGACTGAATTGAACATCACACAAATAGCCTACTAATAAAGACTTAGGACTAAACATTTTACAATACCTGGTTTGCATAAGTTGAAACGTCTTTTCTACATACCCTACCGGCTACCAATTACATTTTTCTGTGAGCTGCACCTAAACCAAAACCAGTTGAGAGCTGCATTGCTGCCTGCAGATTATATTCTGCTGAAACTAGGCTGCATGCACGTGATTATACACTACATGACAAAAAGTATGTGGACACCTGCTTGTTGAATATCTCATTCCAAAATCATGTGCATTAATATGGAGTTGGTCCCCCCCTTTCCTCTCTTCTGCGAAGGCTTTCCACTAGATGTTGGAACATTGCTGCAGGGGGACTTGCTTCCATTCAGTCACGAGGATTAGTGAGGTCGGGCACTGATGCTGGGCGATTAGGCCTGGCTCACAGTTGGCGTTCCAATTCATCCCAAACGTGTTCGATTGGGTTGAGGTCAGGGCTCTGCGCAGGTCAGTCAAGTTCTACCACACCGATCTCGACAAACCATTTCTGTATGGACCTCGCTTTGTGCACGGGGGCATTGTCATACTGAAACAGGAAAGGGCCTTTCCCAAACTGTTGCCACAAAGTGGGAATCACAGAATAATCTAGAATGTTATTGTGTGCTGTAGCGTTAAGATTTCCCTTCACTGGAACTAAGGGGCCTGAACCATGAAAAACAGCCCCAGACCATTATTCCTCCTCCACCAAACTTTACAGTTGGCACTATTCATTGGGGCAGGTAGCGGTTCCCTCGCATCCGCCAAACCCAGATTTGTCCGTCGGACTACCAGATGGTGAAGCATGATTCATCACTCCAGAGAACGCGTTTCCACTGCTCCAGAGTCCAAATGGCGTTGAGCTTTACACCACTCCAGCCGATGCTTGGCATTGTGCATGGTGATCTCAGGCTTGTGTGCGGCTGCTCGGCCATGGAAACTCATTTCATGAAGCTCCTGACGAACAGTTCTTGTGCTGATGTTGCTTTCAGAGGCTGTTTGGTTCTCAGTAGTGAGTGTTGCAACTGAGGACAGACGATCTGCTCCACTTCATGTGTCGATAATTTTGCAAGTTACAAATCACGCTCCTTTTGCTTACATAAACACGATATCAACACCATACCACTCCTGGTTACTTTGACTGCATCCACTTTTTCCCAACGCCTTCACCATCCTCGTGACTTCAAAAACGGTTTCCAAAGGAACATCTTCATTCACAAAATGTTCTCCCAACAAGCAACAAGCAACGATTCATCAGAATTATTTTCCACAACAATTTGACCCTTTTTTTTTTGGTTCCATTCTTATACTTCACTGTTGTCCACTCATTTTTCTCACTAACTGTACTTGACGCTTTTTCAACTTCAAACAACAGTTCTGTTTCAGCCATCTCAACCTTTTAAAATAAAAATATATATATATATTTCACCTTTATTTAACCAGGTAGGCCAGTTGAGAACAAGTTCTCATTTACAACTGCAATCTAGCCAAGATAAAGCAAAGCAGTGTGACAAAAACAACACAGAGTTACACATGGAATAAACAAACATACAGTCAATAACACAATAGAAAAAGTTTATATACAGTGTGTGCAAATTAAGTAAGGAGGTAAGGCAATAAATAGGCCATCGTGGTGAAATAATTACAATTTAGCAAATTAACACTGGAGTGATAGATGTACAGATGATGGTGTGTAAGTAGAGATACTGGTGTGCAAAAGAGCAACAAAAAAAGTAAATAAAACAATATGGGGATGAGGTAGGTAGTTGGGTGGGCTATTTACAGATGGGCTGTGTACGTCTGCAGCAATCGGTAAGCTGCTCAGATAGCTGATGCTTAAACCTCAGGCCCTGGCAGTGCCATCTTGGTATTTATGGGAGTATATCAGGGAGCCCAAGCCACATAGTATCCTAAATAAGAAGATACTTTAAAGTTTACTGTTTTTTATCCTTTCTGGCGGTGGGTCATTGGCCTTTCTGGCGGAGGGTTATTATCCTTATCCTTTCTGGCGGTGGGTTATTATCCTTTCTGGCGGAGGGTTATTATCCTTTCTGGCGGAGGGTTATTATCCTTTCTGGCGGTGGGTTATTATCCTTTCTGGCGGTGGGTTATTATCCTTTCTGGCGGAGGGTTATTATCCTTTCTGGTGGTGGGTTATTATCCTTTCTGGCGGAGGGTTATTATCCTTTCTGGCGGAGGGTTATTATCCTTTCTGGCGGTGGGTTTTTTATCCTTTCTGGCGGTGGGTTATCGGCCTTTCTGGCGGTGGGTTATTGGCCTTTCTGGCGGTGGGTTATTATCCTTTCTGGCGGAGGGTTATTATCCTTTCTGGCGGAGGGTTATTATCCTTTCTGGCGGAGGGTTATTATCCTTTCTGGCGGTGGGTTATTATGCGGTGGGTTATTATCCTTTCTGGCGGTGGGTTATTGGCCTTTCTGGCGGTGGGTTATTGGCCTTTCTGGCGGTGGGTTATTATCCTTTCTGGCGGTGGGTTTTTATCCTTTCTGGCGGTGGGTTATTATCCTTTCTGGCGGTGGGTTATTATCCTTTCTGGCGGTGGGTTATTATCCTTTCTGGCGGTGGGTTATTATCCTTTCTGGCGGTGGGTTATTGGCCTTTCTGGCGGTGGGTTATTATCCTTTCTGGCGGTGGGTTATTATCCTTTCTGGCGGAGGGTTATTATCCTTTCTGGCGGTGGGTTATTATCCTTTCTGGCGGTGGGTTATTATCCTTTCTGGCGGTGGGTTATTATCCTTTCTGGCGGTGGGTTATTGGCCTTTCTGGCGGTGGGTTATTATCCTTTCTGGCGGTGGGTTATTATCCTTTCTGGCAGTGGGTTATTGGCCTTTCTGGCGGTGGGTTATTATCCTTTCTGGCAGTGGGTTATCGGCCTTTCTAGCGGTTGGTTATTGGCCTTTCTGGAGGTGGTTTATTGGGTGACTTACATAATGATTTAAATTAGGTCATATTAGGGTAATATCCATTGCTATAGTACAGTAGACTAGAGGCTGCCTGTCCTGCTGTAATTCATCTCCAGTCCTATAGATGGCAGCAACACCAGCGTCACCCACTCTGAGCGCTGACGACCGCAACAAGAGGAGGAAGAGGAAGAAGAAAAGACAAGGCTCCTGTCGTTGGGGTTTTGTTTTTTCCTAGACGGGATACAGTTTACGTCAGAAATTTTCGTAACAGGTTAGGATAATTTACCCAGCAGTTTAAGGTAAATTAGGAGAAATAGGTTCATGTTATAAAAAGGGGTAGGGTTACCGTTAGCTAAATTTGAAATATATATATTTTGTTTAACTTTTGAGGTGAATTTGACATAACCGGTATCCCGCCTAGCAGCGCCCCTCGCGTCGACCGCAGCCCTGCGTGACAACACCAGAAAGGATTCGTGTATTGCCTTTTTTTTTTTCTTCTCTCTCGACAATTTGTTATTCTCGAAGGGGGGGGGGGAAAGAAAATCCTATATTTACACGTTTAAATCGACACGTCGACCAATGTGAAATGTTGTATTTTGTGTACTAAAAGTGGATAAAGTTACGGAAAACCCTTGAAATGGAGGCTTGCTGAGCAAAATGGCTGGACGCAGTGAAATGTGAAACATTGTAAGGTTAGCAGTATCAGCACAAACGACTGGCTCGCAAGGGCGTTGGGAATCTTTTTAGTCGCAGAAATACCTTTTTTTCCCCCCCAAACCTCCTGGATGTGAAAACATCACTCTGGCATAATTTTAAATTGTCGATAGGTGCATTTATCGACAAGTTCGTCGTGTATTTTTCCGTGGGGATTTCTGCTTGACTGACTTGGCAGTGTGTTTATTGTCTCCGGAGATCAGCTGTGGATTGTCACCGTTCACTTCAACTATCCATTAAAATTTACAAGAAGAAACAACCGACCGAGTCAGGACTTTTGGTGTGACGATATTTATGTTGTTGTTTGTTTGTTTGTTTGTTTTCGACAGAGACCGATGCGATTGGCTGCGGTGTATTAACTTTAATCGATATTAATTAGCAAAACTCTGCTATTGTTGACATTCGACACAGTAATTGGATTTAACTCTATAAACAACATACCTGTCCAGTTATTGTAAAAAAACTAATCAGACACCTTTTTAATTTACCCTTTTGAACACTTTGACTTTTTTATTTTTTCTTCCAACAGATAAATAACCCAAAATAAACCTGCAGTCATGGGTGAATTCCTGAAATACATCGACTACGATCACAAGACCAGCTTCTTGAAGATGTTGAACCAGCAGAGGATGGAAGGAGATCACTGCGACGTTGTGGTTGTGGTGGAAAACGTCGAGTTCAGAGCACACCGCTGTGTCCTGGCCGCCTGCAGCATCTACTTCAAGAAACTGTTTAAAAAACAGAACGATGTGGACAACTCCATCGTGGAGCTCGACTTCATCCGTTCAGACATCTTCGAGGAGGTCCTCAATTACATGTACACCGCCAGGCTCGCCGTCCGCAAAAAGGATATCAACCTCATGATGTCATCCGGACAGGTCCTGGGGATCGCCTTTCTCGACAACCTGTGTTCACAGAAACGTGAGCCCAACATGAAGCCGAGTCGTGAGAACCAGGCGCCAGGGGACGGTATGAGAGCCCAGGATGCCATTTTGAAAGAGCTGGCAATGGAGGAGGTGAGAAAGAACAGCTTCTACGATGGAGGGATGGAGGCCATGGGCTCCGGGGGACCTCATGGTGTCCCTCCTCACTTCGGCGGCAACATGTCTAAAGATCCCCACAGCGCCCACGGCTGGACCTCCTCTTCCTCCTCCTCCAGCGATATGAAGTTAGACTACCTGCTGTACGGCCACCGCTCTGACGGCATCCACCCGGGAATGAAACCAGGCGGAGACGGCCCCAAGAAAGACAAGTCCCACCTGGCCCACCGTCCGTTCGCTTGCGAGGTGTGCCCCAAAACCTTTACCACCCAGGCCCACCTCAAAGAACACCTGAAGATCCACACGGGCTTTAAACCGCACCGCTGCCTGGTCTGTGGCAAGGCGTTCATACGAGGGCCCGACTTAAAGCGTCATGAGAGGGTCCACAGCAACGAAAGACCCTTCGGATGCCAGATGTGTGAAAAGGCCTTCAAGCACAAGTCCCACCTGCGAGATCACGAGCGGCAGCACCGAGGAGAGAGGCCTTTCAACTGCGGCTCCTGTGAAAAGGCCTTCATCAAAGCGTCCGACCTGAAGCGTCACTGGAACACGATGCACAGCCAGCGCAGAACGCTGTCCCCGGCCGCCGCCACCCCGGGCAGCATCCAGGGAGACGCCGACACGCAGAGCCAGAGGGACTGGAAGCTAGAAGCTGGGCCACATTCGTAAGGACGGACTGTCTCACACACCATGCAGAAATAGTGACAGACACACAAATATACACACACACTCACTCATGCATCGCACACTGTCTCACACACACACACACACACACACACACACTGTCTCACACACACTCATGCATCGCACACTGTCTCACACACACACACTCATGCATCGCACACTGTCTCACACACACACTCATGCATCGCACACTGTCTCACACACACACATGAATACACGGCCTGTGATATGTATTGATGTGTAATATCCCACGGTCGATGAGAAGAGGGAGGAATCGTAACATGTCCGTTGACACGATGGACGTTAATCTGATCCTGTTGAATCGTTGAGCTGCGTTATGTTTTTCATTTATCCTCAACTTCATGTAAAACTTCTCTATCTACTTCTACGACAGGAAAAACGTTGTTGCTATTTAGACAGGGGGGGGGGGGGGGGGGTTCTTCTCTATAATAATAATAATAATTATTATAACTTTATTCCACTTTTACTTTATCTGTAACATTTTTAAGTGTTTTTTTGTTTAACCTTACTGGATTTTAAGAGAGAGAAGAAGAGAAAAAAGAGATGACTCTCTGCATAAAATGTGTTGTATCGTATATATTCTCCTACATGTTGATTGTTTTTTTTAAATGGATGTTTAGTTGTGCTGATTGATTGATATTTACACTGTAAAAGGTAACCCAGAGTCACTATTCTTCATTTGATACAGGTTATACCAAAGTCTTGGGCCGTTCAGATAGATAGCTATGCTTCCAAGTCAATTCTGGAAGTAAAAAAAAAAATCCAACCTTTTTTTGATTTGACAAGCAGTCTGAACAGGCTCTTTGTTCATTGTCTGTTCACACCTAGCAGCATGAGTCCGACTAGATTTGCTGTTGTACAGTATCACTAGCCCATCATCAAGCTACCATCAGAGAGAGAGAGAGAGAGAGAGACACCACGTCTGTATATACTGTAGTGTTACTAGTTACACAATTTTAAAACATTTAGAACACAAAATTACCATATATGCACATTTAGCGTTGTCCTCTTACACTTTGAAAATAAAACCCAGATTTGATGAGTTGAGTTTTCTGATTGTCAACATCTGATTTCTTTGTTTATGAATTCACTACATGTACTTAATATAAATGTCTATAGCAGTCCAGGGACACATTCTCTGGTTAATGTAAAGTTACAGTAAGTTATAATAATATTGGTTCAGGAAGATGGTATGTGTGTCCCAAATGGCACCGTTTTCCCTATGTAGTGCACTACTTTTGACCGCGGGTCCATAGAGCTCTAGACAAAAGTAGTGCACTACTTTAAACCAGGGGTCCATCGAGCCCTAGTCAAAAGTAGTGCACTATACAGAAAATAGGGTGCCATTTGGGAAGCAGTCAGGCTACAGTGTTTATTTATCCTAAACCCAGGACAGTGTGTCTGTCAGCGTGTGAAGGAGATGGTTTCGTGACATGCAGAGGCCTATTTTCAATTCTCTTCTCACGGAAGCAATGCAGTCATGTTGGCACACGCCCCCTCAACGATATAAACTCTCTGGATTGGATGATATTTCCTCACCAATCCAATGCTTTTAAATCCTTGGGGGGGGGGGGGTGAATGAGTGTACATTTGGGGGAAGGGAGGGGGGATCGGAATTGTGCCCTGGCAAGATCACTCACAACATGAAAAGAGGTATCATATCCTATGAACATTTTACACCTACAAAAGCAAATATATATATCTTTTTTAAATAAAATGTATTACTATTAATTTCACTGGACCACGGTTCAGAGTAGTTCATAAACGGACATTTTAGTCCTACTAGAAGATTATAGAAAAATGCTCAAATGAGATATCAGTTCAGGCCAATCAGTGATGTGAAAGCGTCCGGGTTGAAAGCTCCTTCATTTCTTCAGTCGTCTACAGATCAGTGGCTAATCTCACTTCACATCCAGGAAACAAGGAAGAATGGATACGCTTCAGCGCCTAAACCCCCTAAAAATCAACCCTTTTGCACCAACCCCTCACGCTCCTGTTTTTGAAGTATAAATATGGGATATCTGTAAACAACCGAGAGCAAATTCCACCAATCAGATGACAAGATAGAGGTACTACCTTATTGTTTATACACATCCCGGTTCAATCAGATCCAAGTGTCTAGAGCCAGAAGACAGGAAGACATGTTGAAACAAGTTCCCTGCTATGCCTTCAACACTAGGTGGTGTTCTGCACGCAGCTATACACTTCCACACTTCTACTGGCCCAGTACAGAGCTTTCAGAAAGTATTCACACAAATTAGTTATGTTACAAAGTGGGATTGAAATGGATTTGAATAGTTTTTTTGTTTGAAAAAATTTTTTTTTGTCAATGATCGACAAAAAAGTACTCTGTAATGTCAACATGAATGAAAAAATGTGAACCTTTGTTATAAAAATGACTGAAAAATACAACGCTAAAATATTTTTATTACGTAAGTAAGTATTCAACCCCCCGAGTCAATCAACACCTATTAGAATCACCTTTGGCAGCGATTACAGCTGAGTCTTTCATAACAGTTTATTACACCTGGATTGTACAATATTTGCACGTTATTCTTCAAGTTCTGTCAAGTTGGTTGTTGATCGTTGCTAGAAAGCCATTTTTCAAGTCTTGCCATAGATTTTCAAGTCGATTTAAGTCAAAACTGTAACTAGGTCACACAGGAACATTCAATGTCGTCTTGGTAAGCAACTCCAGTGTAGATTTGGCCTTGTGTTTTAGGTTATTGTGCTGCTGAAAAGGTGAATTTGTCTCCCAGTGTCTGTTGGAAAGCAGACTGAACCAGGTTTTCCTCTTAGCTCTATTCCGTAACATCCCATCATGCTTAGGGTCATTGTATAAAAGTGTCCATTTGACCATTATTTGGTCTATCAGAAGAATAGATCTCAGTGAATTTGAAAGAGGGGGTCTCACAGGAGCATAGGGGATTTAAAGGGTGTGTCTCAGTCACCAGATCTCAACCCAATTTAAAACTTATGGGAGATTCTGGAGCGGCGTCTGAGACGGCATTTTCCATCAACATCAACAAAACACCAAATGAAACAACCGTCCAATAGAGTTCCAGACACTCGGTGAATCTATACCGAGATCGACTGAAGCTGTTCTGGTGGTGACCCAACGCCCTGTCAAGACATTCGATGTTGATGTTTCCTTTATTTTAGCAGTAACCTGTACTTCTAATGTAGATAACTAAGATTCAAGGTTAGCACTGATATTGGGAAGGGCTCGGAAGTTGTTCATTGGAGTAAAGTAAGGATTCTATTCTCAAAAATGTTTTCCCTTGTAAGGCAGGGGGAATTCACCTCACCAGTCTCTTGATACAAAGAAAAGCCCACAGCCAGCAATCACAAACACAAGGATGCACACATAGGACACACACACACACACGAATGCACGCATACACTTACACACGCAGAGCCTGCAATCAACCAACCACCCACGCACAAACACACACACACACACAAGCGCGGCTGTACAAACACATCTCAAAATACACTTCCTGTGCACAATGTTGATAAAAACACATATATTCTGTGTTCAGCTAACACAGTATCTAGTATTGCATAGCTGTATTACTTTGTCTCATTAAACAGGATGCCAGATCACAGTACTATCCAACAGGATTTTACTAATTAGTCTCTCGTGCTTCAGTCAGTTCCTCTCTGTAATATCCCCTGTGTTAAAGCCAGTCCTTCATGTGATATCATTCAGTCCTCTCTGTAATATCCCTTGTGTTAAAAACAGTCAAATCAAATCAAAGTTTATTTGTCACGTGCGCTGAATACAACAGGTGTAGTAGACCTTACAGTGAAATGCTGAATACTACAGGTGTAGTAGACCTTACAGTGAAATGCTGAATGCAACAGGTGTAGTAGACCTTACAGTGAAATGCTGAATACAACAGGTGTACTAGAACTTACAGTGAAATGCTGAATACAACAGGTGTAGTAGACCTTACAGTGAAATGCTGAATACAACAGGTGTAGTAGACCTCACAGTGAAATGCTGAATACAACAGGTGTAGTAGACCTCACAGTGAAATGCTGAATACAACAGGTATAGTAGACATTACAGTGAAATGCTGAATACAACAGGTGTAGTAGACCTCACAGTGAAATGCTGAATACAACAGGTGTAGTAGACCTCACAGTGAAATGCTGAATACAACAGGTGTAGTAGACATTACAGTGAAATGCTGAATACAACAGGTGTAGTAGACCTTACAGTGAAATGCTGAATACAACAGGTGTAGTAGACCTCACAGTGAAATGCTGAATACAACAGGTGTAGTAGACCTCACAGTGAAATGCTGAATACAACAGGTGTAGGTAGACCTCCCAGTGAAATGCTGAATACAACAGGTGTAGGTAGACCTCACAGTGAAATGCTGAATACAACAGGTGTAGTAGACCTTACAGTGAAATGCTGAATACAACAGGTGTAGTAGACCTCACAGTGAAATGCTGAATACAACAGGTGTAGGTAGACCTTACAGTGTAATGCTGAATACAACAGGTGTAGTAGACCTTACAGTGAAATGCTGAATACAACAGGTGTAGTAGACCTTACAGTGAAATGCTGAATACAACAGGTGTAGGTAGACCTCACAGTGAAATGCTGAATACAACAGGTGTAGTAGACCTTACAGTGAAATGCTGAATACAACAGGTGTAGTAGACCTCACAGTGAAATGCTGAATACAACAGGTGTAGTAGACCTTACAGTGAAATGCTGAATACAACAGGTGTAGGTAGACCTTACAGTGAAATGCTGAATACAACAGGTGTAGTAGACCTTACAGTGAAATGCTGAATACAACAGGTGTAGTAGACCTCACAGTGAAATGCTGAATACAACAGGTGTAGGTAGACCTCACAGTGAAATGCTGAATACAACAGGTGTAGGTAGACCTCACAGTGAAATGCTGAATACAACAGGTGTAGTAGACCTCACAGTGAAATGCTGAATACAACAGGTGTAGTAGACCTTACAGTGAAATGCTGAGTACAACAGGTGTAGTAGACCTTACAGTGAAATGCTGAATACAACAGGTGTAGTAGACCTTACAGTGAAATGCTGAATACAACAGGTGTAGTAGACCTCACAGTGAAATGCTGAATACAACAGGTGTAGTAGACCTTACAGTGAGGTGCTGAGTACAACAGGTGTAGTAGACCTCACAGTGAAATGCTGAATACAACAGGTGTAGTAGACCTTACAGTGAAATGCTGAATACAACAGGTGTAGTAGACCTCACAGTGAAATGCTGAATACAACAGGTGTAGTAGACCTCACAGTGAAATGCTGAATACAACAGGTGTAGTAGACCTCACAGTGAAATGCTGAATACAACAGGTGTAGTAGACCTTACAGTGAAATGCTGAATACAACAGGTGTAGTAGACCTCACAGTGAAATGCTGAATACAACAGGTGTAGTAGACCTTACAGTGAAATGCTGAATACAACAGGTGTAGTAGACCTTACAGTGAAATGCTGAATACAACAGGTGTAGTAGACCTTACAGTGAAATGCTGAATACAACAGGTGTAGTAGACCTCACAGTGAAATGCTGAATACAACAGGTGTAGTAGACCTTACAGTGAAATGCTGAATACAACAGGTGTTACTTACAGGCTCTAACCAACTGTGCAAAGATGGCATTAGGTGAATAATAGGTAAGTAAAGAAATAAAAACAGGCTATATACAGTAGCGAGGCTATATACAGTAGAGAGGCTATATACAGTAGAGAGGCTATATACAGTAGCGAGGCTATATACAGTAGCGAGGCTATATACAGTAGAGAGGCTATATACAGTAGAGAGGCTATATACAGTAGAGAGGCTATATACAGTAGAGAGGCCATATACAGCAGAGAGGCTATATACAGTAGAGAGGCTATATACAGTAGAGAGGCTATATACAGCAGAGAGGCTATATACAGTAGCAAGGCTATATACAGTAGAGAGGCTATATACAGTAGAGAGGCTATATACAGTAGAGAGGCTATATAAAGTAGAGAGGCTATATACAGTAGAGAGGCTATATACAGTAGAGAGGCTATATACACTAGCGAGGCTATATACAGTAGAGAGACTATATACAGTAGAGAGACTATATACACTAGCGAGGCTATATACAGTAGAGAGACTATATACAGTAGAGAGGCTATATACAGTAGAGAGGCTATATACAGTAGAGAGGATATATACAGTAGAGAGGCTATATACAATAGAGAGACTATATAAAGTAGCGAGGCTATAAAAGTAGCGAGGCTATAAAAGTAGCGAGGCTATATACAGTAGAGAGGCTATATACAGTAGAGAGGCTATATACAGTAGAGAGGCTATAAACAGTAGAGAGGCTATATACAGTAGAGAGGCTATATACAGTAGAGAGGCTATAAACAGTAGAGAGGCTATATACAGTAGAGAGGCTATATACAGTAGAGAGGCTATATACAGTAGAGGCTATATACAGTAGAGAGGCTATATACAGTAGAGAGGCTATAAAAGTAGCGAGGCTATATACAGTAGAGAGGCTATATACAGTAGAGAGGCTATATACAGTAGAGAGGCTATAAAAGTAGCGAGGCTATATACAGTAGCGAGGCTATAAAAGTAGAGAGGCTATATACAGTAGAGAGGCTATAAAAGTAGCGAGGCTATATACAGTAGCGAGGCTATAAAAGTAGAGAGGCTATATACAGTAGAGAGGCTATATACAGTAGAGAGGCTATATACAGTAGAGAGGTTATATACAGTAGAGAGGCTATATACAGTAGAGAGGCTATATACAGTAGCGAGGTTATATACAGTAGAGAGGCTATATACAGTAGAGAGGCTATATACAGTAGAGAGGTTATATACAGTAGAGAGGCTATATACAGTAGAGAGGCTATATACAGTAGCGAGGTTATATACAGTAGAGAGGCTATATACAGTAGAGAGGCTATATACAGTAGAGAGGTTATATACAGTAGAGAGGTTATATACAGTAGAGAGGCTATATACAGTAGCGAGGCTATATACAGTAGAGAGGCTATATACAGTAGAGAGGCTATATACAGTAGCGAGGCTATATACAGTAGAGAGGCTATATACAGTAGAGAGGCTATATACAGTAGAGAGGTTATATACAGTAGAGAGGTTATATACAGTAGCGAGGCTATATACAGTAGAGAGGCTATATACAGTAGAGAGGCTATATACAGTAGCGAGGCTATATACAGTAGCGAGGCTATATACAGTAGAGAGGCTATATACAGTAGAGAGGCTATATACAGTAGACAGGCTATATACAGTAGAGAGGCTATATACAGTAGAGAGGCTATAAAAGTAGCGAGGCTATATACAGTAGAGAGACTATATACAGTAGAGAGACTATATACACTAGCGAGGCTATATACAGTAGAGAGACTATATACAGTAGAGAGGCTATATACAGTAGAGAGGCTATATACAGTAGAGAGGATATATACAGTAGAGAGGCTATATACAATAGAGAGACTATATAAAGTAGCGAGGCTATAAAAGTAGCGAGGCTATAAAAGTAGCGAGGCTATATACAGTAGAGAGGCTATATACAGTAGAGAGGCTATATACAGTAGAGAGGCTATAAACAGTAGAGAGGCTATATACAGTAGAGAGGCTATATACAGTAGAGAGGCTATAAACAGTAGAGAGGCTATATACAGTAGAGAGGCTATATACAGTAGAGAGGCTATATACAGTAGAGGCTATATACAGTAGAGAGGCTATATACAGTAGAGAGGCTATAAAAGTAGCGAGGCTATATACAGTAGAGAGGCTATATACAGTAGAGAGGCTATATACAGTAGAGAGGCTATAAAAGTAGCGAGGCTATATACAGTAGCGAGGCTATAAAAGTAGAGAGGCTATATACAGTAGAGAGGCTATAAAAGTAGCGAGGCTATATACAGTAGCGAGGCTATAAAAGTAGAGAGGCTATATACAGTAGAGAGGCTATATACAGTAGAGAGGCTATATACAGTAGAGAGGTTATATACAGTAGAGAGGCTATATACAGTAGAGAGGCTATATACAGTAGCGAGGTTATATACAGTAGAGAGGCTATATACAGTAGAGAGGCTATATACAGTAGAGAGGTTATATACAGTAGAGAGGCTATATACAGTAGAGAGGCTATATACAGTAGCGAGGTTATATACAGTAGAGAGGCTATATACAGTAGAGAGGCTATATACAGTAGAGAGGTTATATACAGTAGAGAGGTTATATACAGTAGAGAGGCTATATACAGTAGCGAGGCTATATACAGTAGAGAGGCTATATACAGTAGAGAGGCTATATACAGTAGCGAGGCTATATACAGTAGAGAGGCTATATACAGTAGAGAGGCTATATACAGTAGAGAGGTTATATACAGTAGAGAGGTTATATACAGTAGCGAGGCTATATACAGTAGAGAGGCTATATACAGTAGAGAGGCTATATACAGTAGCGAGGCTATATACAGTAGCGAGGCTATATACAGTAGAGAGGCTATATACAGTAGAGAGGCTATATACAGTAGACAGGCTATATACAGTAGAGAGGCTATATACAGTAGAGAGGCTATAAAAGTAGCGAGGCTATAGACAGTAGAGAGGCTATATACAGTAGAGAGGCTATATACAGTAGAGAGGCTATATACAGTAGAGAGGATATAAAAGTAGCGAGGCTATATACAGTAGCGAGGCTATAAAAGTAGAGAGGCTATATACAGTAGAGAGGCTATATACAGTAGAGAGGCTATATACAGTAGCGAGGCTATATACAGTAGAGAGGCTATATACAGTAGAGAGGCTATATACAGTAGAGAGGCTATATACAGTAGCGAGGCTATATACAGTAGAGAGGCTATATACAGTAGAGAGGCTATATACAGTAGAGAGGCTATAAAAGTAGCGAGGCTATATACAGTAGAGACGCTATATACAGTAGAGAGGCTATATAAAGTAGCGAGGCTATATACAGTAGCGAGGCTATATACAGTAGAGAGGCTATATACAGTAGAGAGGCTATATACAGTAGCGAGGCTATATACAGTAGAGAGGCTATATACAGTAGAGAGGCTATATACAGTAGTGAGGCTATATACAGTAGAGAGGCTATATACAGTAGAGAGGCTATATACAGTAGAGAGGCTATAAAAGTAGAGAGGCTATATACAGTAGAGAGGCTATATACAGTAGAGAGGCTATATACAGTAGCGAGGCTATATACAGTAGCGAGGCTATATACAGTAGCGAGGCTACAAAAGTAGCGAGGCTATATACAGTAGAAAGGCTATATACAGTAGAGAGGCTATATACAGTAGCGAGGCTATAAAAGTAGCGAGGCTATATACAGTAGAGAGGCTATATACAGTAGAGAGGCTATATACAGTAGCGAGGCTATAAAAGTAGCGAGGCCATAAAAGTAGCGAGGCCATAAAAGTAGCGAGGCTATATACAGTAGAGAGGCTATATACAGTAGAGAGGCTATATACAGTAGAGAGGCTATATACAGTAGAGAGGCTATAAAAGTAGCGAGGCCACAAAAGTAGCGAGGCTACATACAGTAGAGAGGCTATATACAGTAGAGAGGCTATATACAGTAGAGAGGCTATATACAGTAGCGAGGCTATATACAGTAGAGAGGCTATATACAGTAGAGAGGCTATATACAGTAGCGAGGCCACAAAAGTAGCGAGGCTATATACAGTAGAGAGGCTAAATACAGTAGCGAGGCTATATACAGTAGAGAGGCTATATACAGTAGCGAGGCCACAAAAGTAGCGAGGCTATAAAAGTAGCAAGGCTATATACAGTAGAGAGGCTATAAAAGTAGCGAGGTTATATACAGTAGCGAGGCTATATACAGTAGAGAGGCTATATACAGTAGCAAGGCTATATACAGTAGAGAGGCTATATACAGTAGAGAGGCTATATACAGTAGCGAGGCTATATAAAGTAGCGAGGCTATATACAGTAGCGAGGCTATATACAGTAGCGAAGCTATATACAGTAGAGAGGCTATATACAGTAGAGAGGCTATATACAGTAGAGAGACTATATAAAGTAGCGAGGCTATATACAGTAGCGAGGCTATATACAGTAGCGAGGCTATATACAGTAGCGAGGCTATAAAAGTAGTGAGGCTATATACAGTAGCGAGGCTATATACAGTAGAGAGGCTATATACAGTAGCGAGGATATAAAAGTAGCGAGGCTATATACAGTAGAGAGGCTATATACAGTAGAGAGGCTATATATAGTAGCGAGGCTATAAAAGTAGCGAGGCCATAAAAGTAGCGAGGCCATAAAAGTAGCGAGGCTATATACAGTAGAGAGGCTATATACAGTAGAGAGGCTATATACAGTAGAGAGGCTATAAAAGTAGCGAGGCTATAAAAGTAGCGAGGCTATAAAAGTAGCGAGGCTATATACAGTAGAGAGGCTATATACAGTAGAGAGGCTATATACAGTAGAGAGGCTATAAAAGTAGCGAGGCCACAAAAGTAGCGAGGCTATATACAGTAGAGAGGCTATATACAGTAGAGAGGCTATATACAGTAGAGAGGCTATATACAGTAGCGAGGCTATATACAGTAGAGAGGCTATATACAGTAGAGAGGCTATATACAGTAGCGAGGCCACAAAAGTAGCGAGGCTATATACAGTAGAGAGGTTAAATACAGTAGCGAGGCTAAATACAGTAGAGAGGCTATATACAGTAGAGAGGCTATATACAGTAGAGAGGCTATATACAGTAGAGAGGCTATATACAGTAGCGAGGCTATATACAGTAGAGAGGCTATATACAGTAGAGAGGCTATATACAGTAGAGAGGCTATAAAAGTAGCGAGGCTATATACAGTAGAGACGCTATATACAGTAGAGAGGCTATATAAAGTAGCGAGGCTATATACAGTAGCGAGGCTATATACAGTAGAGAGGCTATATACAGTAGAGAGGCTATATACAGTAGCGAGGCTATATACAGTAGAGAGGCTATATACAGTAGAGAGGCTATATACAGTAGTGAGGCTATATACAGTAGAGAGGCTATATACAGTAGAGAGGCTATATACAGTAGAGAGGCTATAAAAGTAGAGAGGCTATATACAGTAGAGAGGCTATATACAGTAGAGAGGCTATATACAGTAGCGAGGCTATATACATTAGCGAGGCTATATACAGTAGCGAGGCTACAAAAGTAGCGAGGCTATATACAGTAGAAAGGCTATATACAGTAGAGAGGCTATATACAGTAGCGAGGCTATAAAAGTAGCGAGGCTATATACAGTAGAGAGGCTATATACAGTAGAGAGGCTATATACAGTAGCGAGGCTATAAAAGTAGCGAGGCCATAAAAGTAGCGAGGCCATAAAAGTAGCGAGGCTATATACAGTAGAGAGGCTATATACAGTAGAGAGGCTATATACAGTAGAGAGGCTATATACAGTAGAGAGGCTATAAAAGTAGCGAGGCCACAAAAGTAGCGAGGCTACATACAGTAGAGAGGCTATATACAGTAGAGAGGCTATATACAGTAGAGAGGCTATATACAGTAGCGAGGCTATATACAGTAGAGAGGCTATATACAGTAGAGAGGCTATATACAGTAGCGAGGCCACAAAAGTAGCGAGGCTATATACAGTAGAGAGGCTAAATACAGTAGCGAGGCTATATACAGTAGAGAGGCTATATACAGTAGCGAGGCCACAAAAGTAGCGAGGCTATAAAAGTAGCAAGGCTATATACAGTAGAGAGGCTATAAAAGTAGCGAGGTTATATACAGTAGCGAGGCTATATACAGTAGAGAGGCTATATACAGTAGCAAGGCTATATACAGTAGAGAGGCTATATACAGTAGAGAGGCTATATACAGTAGCGAGGCTATATAAAGTAGCGAGGCTATATACAGTAGCGAGGCTATATACAGTAGCGAAGCTATATACAGTAGAGAGGCTATATACAGTAGAGAGGCTATATACAGTAGCGAGGCTATATACAGTAGAGAGGCTATATACAGTAGCGAGGATATAAAAGTAGCGAGGCTATATACAGTAGAGAGGCTATATACAGTAGAGAGGCTATATACAGTAGCGAGACTATATAAAGTAGCGAGGCTATATACAGTAGCGAGGCTATATACAGTAGCGACGCTATATACAGTAGCGAGGCTATAAAAGTAGTGAGGCTATATACAGTAGCGAGGCTATATACAGTAGAGAGGCTATATACAGTAGCGAGGATATAAAAGTAGCGAGGCTATATACAGTAGAGAGGCTATATACAGTAGAGAGGCTATATATAGTAGCGAGGCTATAAAAGAAGCGAGGCCATAAAAGTAGCGAGGCCATAAAAGTAGCGAGGCTATATACAGTAGAGAGGCTATATACAGTAGAGAGGCTATATACAGTAGAGAGGCTATAAAAGTAGCGAGGCTATAAAAGTAGCGAGGCTATAAAAGTAGCGAGGCTATATACAGTAGAGAGGCTATATACAGTAGAGAGGCTATATACAGTAGAGAGGCTATAAAAGTAGCGAGGCCACAAAAGTAGCGAGGCTATATACAGTAGAGAGGCTATATACAGTAGAGAGGCTATATACAGTAGAGAGGCTATATACAGTAGCGAGGCTATATACAGTAGAGAGGCTATATACAGTAGAGAGGCTATATACAGTAGCGAGGCCACAAAAGTAGCGAGGCTATATACAGTAGAGAGGTTAAATACAGTAGCGAGGCTAAATACAGTAGAGAGGCTATATACAGTAGCGAGGCCACAAAAGTAGCGAGGCTATAAAAGTAGCAAGGCTATATACAGTAGAGAGGCTATAAAAGTAGCGAGGCTATATACAGTAGCGAGGCTATATACAGTAGAGAGGCTATATACAGTAGCAAGGCTATATACAGTAGAGAGGCTATATACAGTAGAGAGGCTATATACAGTAGAGAGGCTATATACAGTAGCGAGGCTATATACAGTAGAGAGGCTATATACAGTAGAGAGGCTATATACAGTAGCGAGGCTATATACAGTAGCGAGGCTATATACAGTAGAGAGGCTATAAAAGTAGCGAGGCTATATATTGTAGCGAGGCTATATACAGTAGAGAGGCTATATACAGTAGCGAGGCTATATACAGTAGAGAGGCTATATACAGTAGCGAGGCTATAAAAGTAGCGAGGCTATATATTGTAGCGAGGCTATATACAGTAGACAGGCTATATACAGTAGCGAGGCTATATACAGTAGCGAGGCTATATACAGTAGAGAGGCTATATACAGTAGAGAGGCTACATACAGTAGAGAGGCTATATACAGTAGCGAGGCTATATACAGTAGAGAGGCTATATACAGTAGCGAGGCTATATACAGTAGCGAGGCTATACACAGTAGAGAGGCTATATACAGTAGAGAGGCTATATACAGTAGCGAGGCTATAAAAGTAGCGAGGCTATATACAGTAGCGAGGCTATATACAGTAGCGAGGCTATATACAGTAGAGAGGCTATATACAGTAGCGAGGCTATATACAGTAGCGAGGCTATATACAGTAGCGAGGCTATAAAGTAGCGAGGCTATATACAGTAGCGAGGCTATATACAGTAGAGAGGCTATATACAGTAGAGAGGCTATATACAATAGCGAGGCCACAAAAGTAGCGAGGCTATATACAGTAGAGAGGCTAAATACAGTAGCGAGGCTATATACAGTAGAGAGGCTATATACAGTAGCGAGGCCACAAAAGTAGCGAGGCTATAAAAGTAGCAAGGCTATATACAGTAGAGAGGCTATAAAAGTAGCGAGGTTATATACAGTAGCGAGGCTATATACAGTAGAGAGGCTATATACAGTAGCAAGGCTATATACAGTAGAGAGGCTATATACAGTAGAGAGGCTATATACAGTAGCGAGGCTATATAAAGTAGCGAGGCTATATACAGTAGCGAGGCTATATACAGTAGCGAAGCTATATACAGTAGAGAGGCTATATACAGTAGAGAGGCTATATACAGTAGAGAGACTATATAAAGTAGCGAGGCTATATACAGTAGCGAGGCTATATACAGTAGCGAGGCTATATAAAGTAGCGAGGCTATAAAAGTAGTGAGGCTATATACAGTAGAGAGGCTATATACAGTAGCGAGGCTATAAAATTAGCGAGGCCATAAAAGTAGCGAGGCCATAAAAGTAGCGAGGCTATATACAGTAGAGAGGCTATATACAGTAGAGAGGCTATATACAGTAGAGAGGCTATAAAAGTAGCGAGGCTATAAAAGTAGCGAGGCTATAAAAGTAGCGAGGCTATATACAGTAGAGAGGCTATATACAGTAGAGAGGCTATATACAGTAGAGAGGCTATAAAAGTAGCGAGGCCACAAAAGTAGCGAGTCTATATACAGTAGAGAGGCTATATACAGTAGAGAGGCTATATACAGTAGAGAGGCTATATACAGTAGCGAGGCTATATACAGTAGAGAGGCTATATACAGTAGAGAGGCTATATACAGTAGCGAGGCCACAAAAGTAGCGAGGCTATATACAGTAGAGAGGTTAAATACAGTAGCGAGGCTATATACAGTAGAGAGGCTATATACAGTAGCGAGGCCACAAAAGTAGCGAGGCTATAAAAGTAGCAAGGCTATATACAGTAGAGAGGCTATAAAAGTAGCGAGGCTATATACAGTAGCGAGGCTATATACAGTAGAGAGGCTATATACAGTAGCAAGGCTATATACAGTAGAGAGGCTATATACAGTAGAGAGGCTATATACAGTAGCGAGGCTATATACAGTAGAGAGGCTATATACAGTAGAGAGGCTATATACAGTAGCGAGGCTATATACAGTAGCGAGGCTATATACAGTAGAGAGGCTATAAAAGTAGCGAGGCTATATATTGTAGCGAGGCTATATACAGTAGAGAGGCTATATACAGTAGCGAGGCTATATACAGTAGAGAGGCTATATACAGTAGCGAGGCTATAAAAGTAGCGAGGCTATATATTGTAGCGAGGCTATATACAGTAGACAGGCTATATACAGTAGCGAGGCTATATACAGTAGCGAGGCTATATACAGTAGAGAGGCTATATACAGTAGAGAGGCTACATACAGTAGAGAGGCTATATACAGTAGCGAGGCTATATACAGTAGAGAGGCTATATACAGTAGCGAGGCTATATACAGTAGCGAGGCTATACACAGTAGAGAGGCTATATACAGTAGAGAGGCTATATACAGTAGCGAGGCTATAAAAGTAGCGAGGCTATATACAGTAGCGAGGCTATATACAGTAGCGAGGCTATATACAGTAGAGAGGCTATATACAGTAGCGAGGCTATATACAGTAGCGAGGCTATATACAGTAGCGAGGCTATAAAAGTAGCGAGGCTATATACAGTAGCGAGGCTATATACAGTAGAGAGGCTATATACAGTAGAGAGGCTATATACAGTAGCGAGGCCACAAAAGTAGCGAGGCTATATACAGTAGAGAGGCTAAATACAGTAGCGAGGCTATATACAGTAGAGAGGCTATATACAGTAGCGAGGCCACAAAAGTAGCGAGGCTATAAAAGTAGCAAGGCTATATACAGTAGAGAGGCTATAAAAGTAGCGAGGTTATATACAGTAGCGAGGCTATATACAGTAGAGAGGCTATATACAGTAGCAAGGCTATATACAGTAGAGAGGCTATATACAGTAGAGAGGCTATATACAGTAGCGAGGCTATATAAAGTAGCGAGGCTATATACAGTAGCGAGGCTATATACAGTAGCGAAGCTATATACAGTAGAGAGGCTATATACAGTAGAGAGGCTATATACAGTAGAGAGACTATATAAAGTAGCGAGGCTATATACAGTAGCGAGGCTATATACAGTAGCGAGGCTATATAAAGTAGCGAGGCTATAAAAGTAGTGAGGCTATATACAGTAGCGAGGCTATATACAGTAGAGAGGCTATATACAGTAGCGAGGATATAAAAGTAGCGAGGCTATATACAGTAGAGAGGCTATATACAGTAGAGAGGCTATATACAGTAGCGAGGCTATAAAATTAGCGAGGCCATAAAAGTAGCGAGGCCATAAAAGTAGCGAGGCTATATACAGTAGAGAGGCTATATACAGTAGAGAGGCTATATACAGTAGATAGGCTATAAAAGTAGCGAGGCTATAAAAGTAGCGAGGCTATAAAAGTAGCGAGGCTATATACAGTAGAGAGGCTATATACAGTAGAGAGGCTATATACAGTAGAGAGGCTATAAAAGTAGCGAGGCCACAAAAGTAGCGAGGCTATATACAGTAGAGAGGCTATATTCAGTAGAGAGGCTATATACAGTAGAGAGGCTATATACAGTAGCGAGGCTATATACAGTAGAGAGGCTATATACAGTAGAGAGGCTATATACAGTAGCGAGGCCACAAAAGTAGCGAGGCTATATACAGTAGAGAGGTTAAATACAGTAGCGAGGCTATATACAGTAGAGAGGCTATATACAGTAGCGAGGCCACAAAAGTAGCGAGGCTATAAAAGTAGCAAGGCTATATACAGTAGAGAGGCTATAAAAGTAGCGAGGCTATATACAGTAGCGAGGCTATATACAGTAGAGAGGCTATATACAGTAGCAAGGCTATATACAGTAGAGAGGCTATATACAGTAGAGAGGCTATATACAGTAGCGAGACTATATACAGTAGAGAGGCTATATACAGTAGAGAGGCTATATACAGTAGCGAGGCTATATACAGTAGAGAGGCTATATACAGTAGCGAGGCTATAAAAGTAGCGAGGCTATATATTGTAGCGAGGCTATATACAGTAGAGAGGCTATATACAGTAGCGAGGCTATATACAGTAGAGAGGCTATATACAGTAGCGAGGCTATAAAAGTAGCGAGGCTATATATTGTAGCGAGGCTATATACAGTAGACAGGCTATATACAGTAGCGGGGCTATATACAGTAGCGAGGCTATATACAGTAGAGAGGCTATATACAGTAGAGAGGCTACATACAGTAGAGAGGCTATATACAGTAGCGAGGCTATATACAGTAGAGAGGCTATATACAGTAGCGAGGCTATATACAGTAGCGAGGCTATACACAGTAGAGAGGCTATATACAGTAGAGAGGCTATATACAGTAGCGAGGCTATAAAAGTAGCGAGGCTATATACAGTAGCGAGGCTATATACAGTAGCGAGGCTATATACAGTAGAGAGGCTATATACAGTAGCGAGGCTATATACAGTAGCGAGGCTATATACAGTAGCGAGGCTATAAAAGTAGCGAGGCTATATACAGTAGAGAGGCTATATACAGTAGAGAGGCTATATACAGTAGCGAGGCTATATACAGTAGAGAGGCTATATACAGTAGCGAGGCTATAAAAGTAGCGAGGCTATATACAGTAGAGAGGCTATCTACAGTAGCGAGTCTATATACAGTAGAGAGGCTATATACAGTAGCGAGGCTATAAAAGTAGCGAGGCTATATACAGTAGAGAGGCTATATACAGTAGAGAGGCTATATAAAGTAGCGAGGCTATAAAAGTAGCGAGGCTATATACAGTAGAGAGGCTATATACAGTAGAGAGGCTATATACAGTAGAGAGGCTATATACAGTAGAGAGGCTATAAAAGTAGCGAGGCTATAAAAGTAGCGAGGCTATATACAGTAGAGAGGCTATATACAGTAGCGAGGCTATATAAAAGAACGAGGCTATATACAGTAGCGAGGCTATATACAGTAGAGAGTCTATATACAGTAGCGAGGCTATATACAGTAGCGAGGCTATAAAAGTAGCGAGGTCACAAAAGTAGCGAGGCTATATACAGTAGAGAGGCTATATACAGTAGAGAGGCCACAAAAGTAGCGAGGCTATATACAGTAGCGAGGCTATAAAAGTAGCGAGGCTATACACAGTAGCGAGGCTATATACAGTAGAGGCTATATACAGTAGCGAGGCTATATACAGTAGAGAGGCTATAAAAGTAGCGAGGCTATATACAGTAGAGAGGCTATATACAGTAGAGAGGCTATATACAGTAGCGCGGCTATAAAAGTAGCGAGGCTATATACAGTGTGAGGCTATATACAGTAGCGAGGCTATATACAGTAGAGAGGCTATAAAAGTAGCGAGGCTATATACAGTAGCGAGGCTATATACAGTAGAGAGGCTATAAAAGTAGCGAGGCTATATACAGTAGAGAGGCTATATACAGTAGCGAGGCTCTATATACAGTAGCGAGGCTATATACAGTAGCGAGGCTATAAAAGTAGCGAGGTCACAAAAGTAGCGAGGCTATATACAGTAGAGAGGCTATATACAGTAGAGAGGCCACAAAAGTAGCGAGGCTATATACAGTAGCGAGGCTATAAAAGTAGCAAGGCTATACACAGTAGCGAGGCTATATACAGTAGAGGCTATATACAGTAGCGAGGCTATATACAGTAGAGAGGCTATAAAAGTAGCGAGGCTATATACAGTAGAGAGGCTATATACAGTAGAGAGGCTATATACAGTAGCGAGGCTATAAAAGTAGCGAGGCTATATACAGTGTGAGGCTATATACAGTAGCGAGGCTATATACAGTAGAGAGGCTATAAAAGTAGCGAGGCTATATACAGTAGCGAGGCTATATACAGTAGAGAGGCTATAAAAGTAGCGAGGCTATATACAGTAGAGAGGCTATATACAGTAGCGAGGCTATATACAGTAGAGAGGCTATAAAAGTAGCGAAGCTATATAAAGTAGCGAGGCTATATACAGTAGAGAGGCTATATACAGTAGCGGGGCTATATACAGTAGAGAGGCTATATACAGTAGAGGCTATATACAGTAGCGAGGCTATACAAGTAGCGAGGCAATATACACTAGCGGGGCTATATACAGTAGAGAGGCTATATACAGTAGACAGGCTATATACAGTAGAGAGGCTGTATACAGTAGCGAGGCTATAAAAGTAGCGAGGCTATATACACTAGCGAGGCTATATACAGTAGCGAGGCTATATACAGTAATGAGGCTATAAAAGTAGCGAGGCTATATACAGTAGCGAGGCTATATACAGTAGCGAAGCTATATACAGTAGAGAGGCTATATACAGTAGAGAGGCTATATACAGTAGAGAGACTATATAAAGTAGCGAGGCTATATACAGTAGCGAGGCTATATACAGTAGCGAGGCTATATACAGTAGCGAGGCTATAAAAGTAGTGAGGCTATATACAGTAGCGAGGCTATATACAGTAGTGAGGCCATATACAGTAGAGAGGCTATAAAAGTAGCGAGGCTATATACAGTAGCGAGGCTATATACAGTAGCGAGGCTATATACAGTAGCGAGGCTACAAAAGTAGCGAGGCTATATACAGTAGAGAGGCTATATACAGTAGAGAGGCTATATACAGTAGCGAGGCTATAAAAGTAGCGAGGCTATATACAGTAGAGAGGCTATATACAGTAGAGAGGCTATATACAGTAGCGAGGCTATAAAAGTAGCGAGGCCATAAAAGTAGCGAGGCCATAAAAGTAGCGAGGCTATATACAGTAGAGAGGCTATATACAGTAGAGAGGCTATATACAGTAGAGAGGCTATAAAAGTAGCGAGGCTATAAAAGTAGCGAGGCTATAAAAGTAGCGAGGCTATATACAGTAGAGAGGCTATATACAGTAGAGAGGCTATATACAGTAGAGAGGCTATATACAGTAGAGAGGCTATAAAAGTAGCGAGGCCACAAAAGTAGCGAGGCTATATACAGTAGAGAGGCTATATACAGTAGAGAGGCTATATACAGTAGAGAGGCTATATACAGTAGCGAGGCTATATACAGTAGAGAGGCTATATACTGTAGAGAGGCTATATACAGTAGCGAGGCCACAAAAGTAGCGAGGCTATATACAGTAGAGAGGTTAAATACAGTAGCGAGGCTATATACAGTAGAGAGGCTATATACAGTAGCGAGGCCACAAAAGTAGCGAGGCTATAAAAGTAGCAAGGCTATATACAGTAGAGAGGCTATAAAAGTAGCGAGGCTATATACAGTAGCGAGGCTATATACAGTAGAGAGGCTATATACAGTAGCAAGGCTATATACAGTAGAGAGGCTATATACAGTAGAGAGGCTATATACAGTAGAGAGGCTATATACAGTAGCGAGGCTATATACAGTAGAGAGGCTATATACAGTAGAGAGGCTATATACAGTAGCGAGGCTATATACAGTAGAGAGGCTATATACAGTAGCGAGGCTATAAAAGTAGCGAGGCTATATATTGTAGCGAGGCTATATACAGCAGACAGGCTATATACAGTAGCGAGGCTATATACAGTAGCGAGGCTATATACAGTAGAGAGGCTATATACAGTAGAGAGGCTACATACAGCAGAGAGGCTATATACAGTAGCGAGGCTATATACAGTAGAGAGGCTATATACAGTAGCGAGGCTATACACAGTAGAGAGGCTATATACAGTAGAGAGGCTATATACAGTAGCGAGGCTATAAAAGTAGCGAGGCTATATACAGTAGCGAGGCTATATACAGTAGCGAGGCTATATACAGTAGCGAGGCTATATACAGTAGAGAGGCTATATACAGTAGCGAGGCTATATACAGTAGCGAGGCTATATACAGTAGCGAGGCTATAAAAGTAGCGAGGCTATATACAGTAGAGAGGCTATATACAGTAGAGAGGCTATATACAGTAGCGAGGCTATATACAGTAGAGAGGCTATATACAGTAGCGAGGCTATAAAAGTAGCGAGGCTATATACAGTAGAGAGGCTATCTACAGTAGCGAGTCTATATACAGTAGAGAGGCTATATACAGTAGCGAGGCTATAAAAGTAGCGAGGCTATATACAGTAGAGAGGCTATATACAGTAGAGAGGCTATATAAAGTAGCGAGGCTATAAAAGTAGCGAGGCTATATACAGTAGAGAGGCTATATACAGTAGAGAGGCTATATACAGTAGAGAGACTATATACAGTAGAGAGGCTATAAAAGTAGCGAGGCTATAAAAGTAGCGAGGCTATATACAGTAGAGAGGCTATATACAGTAGCGAGGCTATATAAAAGAACGAGGCTATATACAGTAGCGAGGCTATATACAGTAGAGAGTCTATATACAGTAGCGAGGCTATATACAGTAGCGAGGCTATAAAAGTAGCGAGGCCACAAAAGTAGCGAGGCTATATACAGTAGAGAGGCTATATACAGTAGAGAGGCCACAAAAGTAGCGAGGCTATATACAGTAGCGAGGCTATAAAAGTAGCGAGGCTATATACAGTAGCGAGGCTATATACAGTAGAGGCTATATACAGTAGCGAGGCTATATACAGTAGAGAGGCTATAAAAGTAGCGAGGCTATATACAGTAGAGAGGCTATATACAGTAGAGAGGCTATATACAGTAGCGAGGCTATAAAAGTAGCGAGGCTATATACAGTGTGAGGCTATATACAGTAGCGAGGCTATATACAGTAGAGAGGCTATAAAAGTAGCGAGGCTATATACAGTAGCGAGGCTATATACAGTAGAGAGGCTATAAAAGTAGCGAGGCTATATACAGTAGAGAGGCTATATACAGTAGCGAGGCTATATACAGTAGAGAGGCTATAAAAGTAGCGAGGCTATATAAAGTAGCGAGGCTATATACAGTAGAGAGGCTATATACAGTAGCGGGGCTATATACAGTAGAGAGGCTATATACAGTAGAGGCTATATACAGTAGCGAGGCTATACAAGTAGCGAGGCAATATACACTAGCGGGGCTATATACAGTAGAGAGGCTATATACAGTAGACAGGCTATATACAGTAGAGAGGCTGTATACAGTAGCGAGGCTATAAAAGTAGCGAGGCTATATACACTAGCGAGGCTATATACAGTAGCGAGGCTATATACAGTAATGAGGCTATAAAAGTAGCGAGGCTATAAAAGTAGCGGGGCTATATACCGTATACAGGCTATATACAGTAGAGAGGCTATATAGAGTAGCGAGGCTATAAAAGTAGCGAGGCTATATACAGTAGTGAGTGCATAAATGTAGCGAGGCTATATACAGTAGAGAGGCTATATACAGTAGCGAGGCTATATACAGTAGTGAGGCTATAAACAGTAGAGAGGCTATATACAGTAGAGAGACTATATACAGTAGAGAGGCTATATACAGTAGCGAGGCTATAAAAGTAGCGAGGCTATATACACTAGCGAGGCTATATACAGTAGAGAGGCTATATACAGTAGAGAGGCTATATACAGTAGAGAGACTATATACAGTAGAGAGGCTATATACAGTAGCGAGGCTATAAAAGTAGCGGGGCTATATACACTAGCGAGGCTATATACAGTAGAGAGGCTATATACAGTAGAGAGGCTATATACAGTAGCGAGGCTATAAAAGTAGCGGGGCTATATACAGTAGTCAGGCTATATACAGTAGAGAGGCTATATACAGTAGAGAGGCTATATACAGTAGAGAGGCTATATACAGTAGCGAGGCTATATACAGTAGAGGCTACATACAGTAGCGAGGCTATATACAGTAGAGGCTACATACAGTAGCGAGGCTATATACAGTAGCGAGGCTATAAAAGTAGCGAGGCTATATACAGTAGAGAGGCTATATACAGTAGAGAGGCTATATACAGTAGCGAGGCTATATACAGTACAGAGGCAATATACAGTAGAGAGGCTATAAAAGTAACGAGGCTATATACAGTAGCGAGGCTATATACAGTAGAGGCTATATACAGTAGCGAGGCTATATACAGTAGCGAGGCTATAAAAGTAGCGAGGCCACAAAAGTAGCGAGGCTATATACAGTAGAGAGGCTATATACAGTAGAGAGGCCACAAAAGTAGCGAGGCTATATACAGTAGCGAGGCTATAAAAGTAGCGAGGCTATATACAGTAGCGAGGCTATATACAGTAGAGGCTATATACAGTAGCGAGGCTATATACAGTAGAGAGGCTATAAAAGTAGCGAGGCTATATACAGTAGAGAGGCTATATACAGTAGAGAGGCTATATACAGTAGCGAGGCTATAAAAGTAGCGAGGCTATATACAGTGTGAGGCTATATACAGTAGCGAGGCTATATACAGTAGAGAGGCTATAAAAGTAGCGAGGCTATATACAGTAGCGAGGCTATATACAGTAGAGAGGCTATAAAAGTAGCGAGGCTATATACAGTAGAGAGGCTATATACAGTAGCGAGGCTATATACAGTAGAGAGGCTATAAAAGTAGCGAGGCTATATAAAGTAGCGAGGCTATATACAGTAGAGAGGCTATATACAGTAGCGGGGCCATATACAGTAGAGAGGCTATATACAGTAGAGGCTATATACAGTAGCGAGGCTATACAAGTAGCGAGGCAATATACACTAGCGGGGCTATATACAGTAGAGAGGCTATATACAGTAGACAGGCTATATACAGTAGAGAGGCTGTATACAGTAGCGAGGCTATAAAAGTAGCGAGGCTATATACACTAGCGAGGCTATATACAGTAGCGAGGCTATATACAGTAATGAGGCTATAAAAGTAGCGAGGCTATAAAAGTAGCGGGGCTATATACCGTATACAGGCTATATACAGTAGAGAGGCTATATAGAGTAGCGAGGCTATAAAAGTAGCGAGGCTATATACAGTAGTGAGTGCATAAATGTAGCGAGGCTATATACAGTAGAGAGGCTATATACAGTAGCGAGGCTATATACACTAGCGAGGCTATAAAAGTAGCAAGGCTATATACACTAGCGAGGCTATATACAGTAGAGAGGCTATATACAGTAGAGAGGCTATATACAGTAGAGAGACTATATACAGTAGAGAGGCTATATACAGTAGCGAGGCTATAAAAGTAGCGGGGCTATATACACTAGCGAGGCTATATACAGTAGAGAGGCTATATACAGTAGAGAGGCTATATACAGTAGCGAGGCTATAAAAGTAGCGGGGCTATATACAGTAGTCAGGCTATATACAGTAGAGAGGCTATATACAGTAGAGAGGCTATATACAGTAGAGAGGCTATATACAGTAGCGAGGCTATATACAGTAGAGGCTACATACAGTAGCGAGGCTATATACAGTAGCGAGGCTATAAAAGTAGCGAGGCTATATACAGTAGAGAGGCTATATACAGTAGAGAGGCTATATACAGTAGCGAGGCTATATACAGTACAGAGGCAATATACAGTAGAGAGGCTATAAAAGTAACGAGGCTATATACAGTAGCGAGGCTATATACAGTAGAGGCTATATACAGTAGCGAGGCTATATACAGTAGAGAGGCTATATACAGTAGAGAGGCTATAGACAGTAGAGAGGCTATATACAGTAGCGAGGCTATATACAATAGCGAGGCTATAAAAGTAGCGAGGCTATATACAGTAGAGGGGCGATATACAGTAGAGAGGCTATATACAGTAGAGAGGCTATATACAGTAGAGAGGCTATAAAAGTAGCGAGTCTATAAAAGTAGCGAGGCTATATACAGTAGAGAGGCTATACACAGTAGAGAGGCTATATACAGTAGCGAGGCTATAAAAGGAGCGAGGCTATATACAGTAGAGAGGCTATATACAGTAGCGAGGCTATATAAAAGAGCGAGGCTACATACAGTAGCGAGGCTATAGTAGCGAGGCTATATACAGTAGAGGCTATATACAGTAGCGAGGCTATATACAGTAGAGAGGCTATAAAAGTAGCGAGGCTATATACAGTAGAGAGGCTATATACAGTAGAGAGGCTATATACAGTAGCGAGGCTATATACAGTAGAGAGGTTATATACAGTAGAGAGGCTATATACAGTAGACGAGGCTAAATACAGTAGAGAGGCTATAAAAGTAGCGAGGCTATATACAGTAGTTAGGCTATATACAGTAGCGAGGCTATATACAGTAGAGAGGCTATAAAAGTAGCGAGGCTATATACAGTAGCGAGGCTATATACAGTAGAGAGGCTATAAAAGTAGCGAGGCTATATACAGTAGAGAGGCTATATACAGTAGCGAGGCTATATACAGTAGAGAGGCTATAAAAGTAGCGAAGCTATATAAAGTAGCGAGGCTATATACAGTAGAGAGGATATATACAGTAGCGGGGCTATATACAGTAGAGAGGCTATATACAGTAGAGGCTATATACAGTAACGAGGCTATAAAAGTAGCGAGGCTATATACACTAGCGAGGTTATATACAGTAGCGAGGCTATATACAGTAGAGAGTCTGTATACAGTAGCGAGGCTATAAAAGTAGCGAGGCTATATACAGTAGAGAGGCTATCTACAGTAGCGAGTCTATATACAGTAGAGAGGCTATATACAGTAGCGAGGCTATAAAAGTAGCGAGGCTATAAAAGTAGCGAGGCTATATACACTAGCGAGGTTATATACAGTAGCGAGGCTATATACAGTAGAGAGTCTGTATACAGTAGCGAGGCTATAAAAGTAGCGAGGCTATATACAGTAGAGAGGCTATCTACAGTAGCGAGTCTATATACAGTAGAGAGGCTATATACAGTAGCGAGGCTATAAAAGTAGCGAGGCTATATACAGTAGAGAGGCTATATACAGTAGAGAGGCTATATATAGTAGAGAGGCTATAAAAGTAGCGAGGCTATAAAAGTAGCGAGGCTATATACAGTAGCGAGGCTATATACAGTAGAGGCTATATACAGTAGCGAGGCTATATACAGTAGAGAGGCTATAAAAGTAGCGAGGCTATATACAGTAGAGAGGCTATATACAGTAGAGAGGCTATATACAGTAGCGAGGCTATAAAAGTAGCGAGGCTATATACAGTGTGAGGCTATATACAGTAGCGAGGCTATATACAGTAGAGAGGCTATAAAAGTAGCGAGGCTATATACAGTAGCGAGGCTATATACAGTAGAGAGGCTATAAAAGTAGCGAGGCTATATACAGTAGAGAGGCTATATACAGTAGCGAGGCTATATACAGTAGAGAGGCTATAAAAGTAGCGAGGCTATATAAAGTAGCGAGGCTATATACAGTAGAGAGGCTATATACAGTAGCGGGGCTATATACAGTAGAGATGCTATATACAGTAGAGGCTATATACAGTAGCGAGGCTATACAAGTAGCGAGGCAATATACACTAGCGGGGCTATATACAGTAGAGAGGCTATATACAGTAGACAGGCTATATACAGTAGAGAAGCTGTATACAGTAGCGAGGCTATAAAAGTAGCGAGGCTATATACACTAGCGAGGCTATATACAGTAGCGAGGCTATATACAGTAATGAGGCTATAAAAGTAGCGAGGCTATAAAAGTAGCGGGGCTATATACCGTATACAGGCTATATACAGTAGAGAGGCTATATAGAGTAGCGAGGCTATAAAAGTAGCGAGGCTATATACAGTAGTGAGTGCATAAATGTAGCGAGGCTATATACAGTAGAGAGGCTATATACAGTAGCGAGGCTATATACACTAGCGAGGCTATAAAAGTAGCAAGGCTATATACACTAGCGAGGCTATATACAGTAGAGAGGCTATATACAGTAGAGAGGCTATATACAGTAGAGAGACTATATACAGTAGAGAGGCTATATACAGTAGCGAGGCTATAAAAGTAGCGGGGCTATATACACTAGCGAGGCTATATACAGTAGAGAGGCTATATACAGTAGAGAGGCTATATACAGTAGCGAGGCTATAAAAGTAGCGGGGCTATATACAGTAGTCAGGCTATATACAGTAGAGAGGCTATATACAGTAGAGAGGCTATATACAGTAGAGAGGCTATATACAGTAGCGAGGCTATATACAGTAGAGGCTACATACAGTAGCGAGGCTATATACAGTAGAGGCTACATACAGTAGCGAGGCTATATACAGTAGCGAGGCTATAAAAGTAGCGAGGCTATATACAGTAGAGAGGCTATATACAGTAGAGAGGCTATATACAGTAGCGAGGCTATATACAGTACAGAGGCAATATACAGTAGAGAGGCTATAAAAGTAACGAGGCTATATACAGTAGCGAGGCTATATACAGTAGAGGCTATATACAGTAGCGAGGCTATATACAGTAGCGAGGCTATAAAAGTAGCGAGGCCACAAAAGTAGCGAGGCTATATACAGTAGAGAGGCTATATACAGTAGAGAGGCCACAAAAGTAGCGAGGCTATATACAGTAGCGAGGCTATAAAAGTAGCGAGGCTATATACAGTAGCGAGGCTATATACAGTAGAGGCTATATACAGTAGCGAGGCTATATACAGTAGAGAGGCTATAAAAGTAGCGAGGCTATATACAGTAGAGAGGCTATATACAGTAGAGAGGCTATATACAGTAGCGAGGCTATAAAAGTAGCGAGGCTATATACAGTGTGAGGCTATATACAGTAGCGAGGCTATATACAGTAGAGAGGCTATAAAAGTAGCGAGGCTATATACAGTAGCGAGGCTATATACAGTAGAGAGGCTATAAAAGTAGCGAGGCTATATACAGTAGAGAGGCTATATACAGTAGCGAGGCTATATACAGTAGAGAGGCTATAAAAGTAGCGAGGCTATATAAAGTAGCGAGGCTATATACAGTAGAGAGGCTATATACAGTAGCGGGGCCATATACAGTAGAGAGGCTATATACAGTAGAGGCTATATACAGTAGCGAGGCTATACAAGTAGCGAGGCAATATACACTAGCGGGGCTATATACAGTAGAGAGGCTATATACAGTAGACAGGCTATATACAGTAGAGAGGCTGTATACAGTAGCGAGGCTATAAAAGTAGCGAGGCTATATACACTAGCGAGGCTATATACAGTAGCGAGGCTATATACAGTAATGAGGCTATAAAAGTAGCGAGGCTATAAAAGTAGCGGGGCTATATACCGTATACAGGCTATATACAGTAGAGAGGCTATATAGAGTAGCGAGGCTATAAAAGTAGCGAGGCTATATACAGTAGTGAGTGCATAAATGTAGCGAGGCTATATACAGTAGAGAGGCTATATACAGTAGCGAGGCTATATACACTAGCGAGGCTATAAAAGTAGCAAGGCTATATACACTAGCGAGGCTATATACAGTAGAGAGGCTATATACAGTAGAGAGGCTATATACAGTAGAGAGACTATATACAGTAGAGAGGCTATATACAGTAGCGAGGCTATAAAAGTAGCGGGGCTATATACACTAGCGAGGCTATATACAGTAGAGAGGCTATATACAGTAGAGAGGCTATATACAGTAGCGAGGCTATAAAAGTAGCGGGGCTATATACAGTAGTCAGGCTATATACAGTAGAGAGGCTATATACAGTAGAGAGGCTATATACAGTAGAGAGGCTATATACAGTAGCGAGGCTATATACAGTAGAGGCTACATACAGTAGCGAGGCTATATACAGTAGAGGCTACATACAGTAGCGAGGCTATATACAGTAGCGAGGCTATAAAAGTAGCGAGGCTATATACAGTAGAGAGGCTATATACAGTAGAGAGGCTATATACAGTAGCGAGGCTATATACAGTACAGAGGCAATATACAGTAGAGAGGCTATAAAAGTAACGAGGCTATATACAGTAGCGAGGCTATATACAGTAGAGGCTATATACAGTAGCGAGGCTATATACAGTAGCGAGGCTATAAAAGTAGCGAGGCCACAAAAGTAGCGAGGCTATATACAGTAGAGAGGCTATATACAGTAGAGAGGCCACAAAAGTAGCGAGGCTATATACAGTAGCGAGGCTATAAAAGTAGCGAGGCTATATACAGTAGCGAGGCTATATACAGTAGAGGCTATATACAGTAGCGAGGCTATATACAGTAGAGAGGCTATAAAAGTAGCGAGGCTATATACAGTAGAGAGGCTATATACAGTAGAGAGGCTATATACAGTAGCGAGGCTATAAAAGTAGCGAGGCTATATACAGTGTGAGGCTATATACAGTAGCGAGGCTATATACAGTAGAGAGGCTATAAAAGTAGCGAGGCTATATACAGTAGCGAGGCTATATACAGTAGAGAGGCTATAAAAGTAGCGAGGCTATATACAGTAGAGAGGCTATATACAGTAGCGAGGCTATATACAGTAGAGAGGCTATAAAAGTAGCGAGGCTATATAAAGTAGCGAGGCTATATACAGTAGAGAGGCTATATACAGTAGCGGGGCCATATACAGTAGAGAGGCTATATACAGTAGAGGCTATATACAGTAGCGAGGCTATACAAGTAGCGAGGCAATATACACTAGCGGGGCTATATACAGTAGAGAGGCTATATACAGTAGACAGGCTATATACAGTAGAGAGGCTGTATACAGTAGCGAGGCTATAAAAGTAGCGAGGCTATATACACTAGCGAGGCTATATACAGTAGCGAGGCTATATACAGTAATGAGGCTATAAAAGTAGCGAGGCTATAAAAGTAGCGGGGCTATATACCGTATACAGGCTATATACAGTAGAGAGGCTATATAGAGTAGCGAGGCTATAAAAGTAGCGAGGCTATATACAGTAGTGAGTGCATAAATGTAGCGAGGCTATATACAGTAGAGAGGCTATATACAGTAGCGAGGCTATATACACTAGCGAGGCTATAAAAGTAGCAAGGCTATATACACTAGCGAGGCTATATACAGTAGAGAGGCTATATACAGTAGAGAGGCTATATACAGTAGAGAGACTATATACAGTAGAGAGGCTATATACAGTAGCGAGGCTATAAAAGTAGCGGGGCTATATACACTAGCGAGGCTATATACAGTAGAGAGGCTATATACAGTAGAGAGGCTATATACAGTAGCGAGGCTATAAAAGTAGCGGGGCTATATACAGTAGTCAGGCTATATACAGTAGAGAGGCTATATACAGTAGAGAGGCTATATACAGTAGAGAGGCTATATACAGTAGCGAGGCTATATACAGTAGAGGCTACATACAGTAGCGAGGCTATATACAGTAGCGAGGCTATAAAAGTAGCGAGGCTATATACAGTAGAGAGGCTATATACAGTAGAGAGGCTATATACAGTAGCGAGGCTATATACAGTACAGAGGCAATATACAGTAGAGAGGCTATAAAAGTAACGAGGCTATATACAGTAGCGAGGCTATATACAGTAGAGGCTATATACAGTAGCGAGGCTATATACAGTAGAGAGGCTATATACAGTAGAGAGGCTATAGACAGTAGAGAGGCTATATACAGTAGCGAGGCTATATACAATAGCGAGGCTATAAAAGTAGCGAGGCTATATACAGTAGAGGGGCGATATACAGTAGAGAGGCTATATACAGTAGAGAGGCTATATACAGTAGAGAGGCTATAAAAGTAGCGAGTCTATAAAAGTAGCGAGGCTATATACAGTAGAGAGGCTATACACAGTAGAGAGGCTATATACAGTAGCGAGGCTATAAAAGGAGCGAGGCTATATACAGTAGAGAGGCTATATACAGTAGCGAGGCTATATAAAAGAGCGAGGCTACATACAGTAGCGAGGCTATAGTAGCGAGGCTATATACAGTAGAGGCTATATACAGTAGCGAGGCTATATACAGTAGAGAGGCTATAAAAGTAGCGAGGCTATATACAGTAGAGAGGCTATATACAGTAGAGAGGCTATATACAGTAGCGAGGCTATATACAGTAGAGAGGTTATATACAGTAGAGAGGCTATATACAGTAGAGAGGCTATATACAGTAGAGAGGCTAAATACAGTAGAGAGGCTATAAAAGTAGCGAGGCTATATACAGTAGTTAGGCTATATACAGTAGCGAGGCTATATACAGTAGAGAGGCTATAAAAGTAGCGAGGCTATATACAGTAGCGAGGCTATATACAGTAGAGAGGCTATAAAAGTAGCGAGGCTATATACAGTAGAGAGGCTATATACAGTAGCGAGGCTATATACAGTAGAGAGGCTATAAAAGTAGCGAGGCTATATAAAGTAGCGAGGCTATATACAGTAGAGAGGATATATACAGTAGCGGGGCTATATACAGTAGAGAGGCTATATACAGTAGAGGCTATATACAGTAACGAGGCTATAAAAGTAGCGAGGCTATATACACTAGCGAGGTTATATACAGTAGCGAGGCTATATACAGTAGAGAGTCTGTATACAGTAGCGAGGCTATAAAAGTAGCGAGGCTATATACAGTAGAGAGGCTATCTACAGTAGCGAGTCTATATACAGTAGAGAGGCTATATACAGTAGCGAGGCTATAAAAGTAGCGAGGCTATATACAGTAGAGAGGCTATATACAGTAGAGAGGCTATATATAGTAGAGAGGCTATAAAAGTAGCGAGGCTATAAAAGTAGCGAGGCTATATACAGTAGAGAGGCTATATACAGTAGAGAGGCTATATACAGTATATATACAGGCTATATACATCTTTTTCCCAAGATGGCGTAGCAGTTCAGACGTCCTCTACCCTCCTCTTGTCGTGTCCCGTGTATTTATATATTTACATTTTTTTTTTTTTTTTTCTTCACTTATCTTTTTATATATATATATATATATTCTTTTTTAATTCTAAAAACTCAACCTCAAAGCACTCTCCTGCAACCCGCCTCACCAATTTAAAAAAAGAAAGTATTATTTACCTCATCTGAATTCCACAACAGAAGCTAGCAAGAGGTTAGCCATTTTCACTGGCTAACGTTGAAGTTCAGCTAGCCACGGTTAGCTGTCCTCAGCTATCCATTAGCTCGAAAAGCTATCGCCAGTTTTTGTACAGCGCGACTCAGACCAGAGCATACCGGACCTATTCTCTCTCCTTTCCCCGACTTCTACCGCAGGCTCTGGACATTTACACCTGGATCTTGCAGCTAACTAGCTGCTACCTGAGTGACTATTGGCAACGTCGGTCACGGAAATAACACACATTATTACGGAGCTAGCCAGCTAGCCAGCTGAAGAGTTCCGTCAGCCACTCCTGGGCTATTCCTGAGCTAGCCAGCTGAAGTGTCTCCTGGGCTACAACTCACCTATCCTGACCCGTTTTACTGCCGATCCGGAGCCCCATCGGGTCTTCACGACTGGACCACCGACGTTATCTGCCCGAGGGAGTTATCCAACTGGCCCCTCCGTCGCGACGTAACCTGATCGCCCATCTGCGGCCCGCTAATCGTTAGCTGTCTTTTCGGCTGCGATCTGAATAGGTCTATCGGACACTTTTCTTGGGCCACTATAACTAACTATTTTGCCAACTTGGACAGGTCCCCCCTTCCACACGGAACCCCACTAACCCACAGACGGAAACGCACGAGCTGGCTAAAAAACAGACCTCCCTCCCATCTTCCACCAGCTTGCTACCTATGGCCCGGCTAGCTGTCTGAATCTCACTGGACCCTTTGATCACTCGGCTAAGCATGCCTCTCCTTAATGTCAATATGCCTTCTCCATTGCTGTTCTGGTTAGTGTTTATTGGCTTATTTCACTGTAGAGCCTCTAGCCCTGCTCATTATACCTTATCCAACCTCTCAGTTCCTCCACCCACACATGCTATGACATCTTCTGGTTTCAATGATGTTTCTAGAGACAATATCTCTCTCACTATCACTAAATGCCTAGGTTTACCTCCTCTGTACTCACATCCCACCATACCTTTGTCTGTACATTATACCTTGAAGCTATTTTATCGCCCCCAGAAACCTGCTCCTTTTTCTCTCTATTCTGGACGTCACAGACGACCAATTCTTATAGCTTTTAGCCGTACCCTCATACTTATTCTTCTCTGCTCCTCTGGGGATGTAGAGGTGAATCCAGGCCCTGCAGTGCCTGGCTCCACTCCTACTCCCCAGGCGCTCTCTTTTGATGACTTCTGTAACCGTAATAACCTTGGTTTCATGCATGTTAACATTAGAAGCCTCCTCCCTAAGTTTGTTTTATTCACTGCTTTAGCACACTCCGCCAACCCGGATGTCCTAGCTGTGTCTGAATCTTGGCTTAGGAAGTCCACCAAAAACTCTGAAATCTTCATCCCTAACTACAACGTTTTCAGACAAGATAGAACGACCAAAGGGGGCGGTGTTGCAATCTACTGCAGAGATAGCCTGCAGAGTTCTGTCCTGCTATCCAGGTCTGTACCCAAACAATTTGAACTTCTAATTTTAAAAATCCACCTCTCCAAAAACAAGTCTCTCACCGTTGCCGCCTGCTATAGACCCCCCTCGGCCCCTAGTTGTGCTCTGGACACCATATGTGAACTGATTGCCCCCCATCTATCTTCAGAGCTCGTGCTACTAGGTGACCTAAACTGGGACATGCTTAACACCCCAGCCATCCTACAATCCAAGCTTGATGCCCTCAATCTCACACAAATTATTAATGAACCCACCAGGTACAACCCCAAAGCCGCAAACACTGGCACCCTCATAGATATCATCCTAACCAACGTGCCCTCTAAATACACCTCTGCTGTTTTCAACCAAGATCTCAGCGATCACTGCCTCATTGCCTGCACCCGTAATGGGTCAGCGGTCAAACGACCTCCACTCATCACTGTCAAACGCTCCCTGAAACATTTCAACGAGCAAGCCTTTCTAATCGACCTGGCCCTGGTATCCTGGAAGGATATTGACCTCATCCCGTCAGTAGAGGATGCCTGGTTATTTTTTAAAAATGCCTTCCTCACCATCTTAAATAAGCATGCCCCTTTCAAGAAATTTAGAACCAGGAACAGATATAGCCCTTGGTTCTCCCCAGACCTGACTGCCCTTAACCAACACAAAAATATCCTGTGGCGTTCTGCATTAGCATCGAACTGCCCCCGCGATATGCAACTTTTTAGGGAAGTTAGAAACCAATACACACAGGCAGTTAGAAACGCCAAGGCTAGCTTTTTCAAACAGAAATTCGCTTCGTGCAACTCCAACTCTAAAAAGTTCTGGGACATTGTAAAGTCCATGGAGAATAAGAACACCTCCTCCCAACTGCCCACTGCACTGAGGATAGGAAACTCTGTCACCACCGATAAGCCCACTATAATTGAGAATTTCAATAAGCATTTTTCTACGGCTGGCCATGCTTTCCACCTAACTACCCCTACTGCATTCAACAGCACTGCACCCCCCACAGCAACTCGCCCAAGCCTCCCCCATTTCTCCTTCTCCCAAATCCATTCAGCTGATGTTCTGAAAGAGCTGCAAAATCTGGACCCCTACAAATCAGCTGGGCTTGACAATCTGGACCCTTTCTTTCTAAAATTATCTGCCGAAATTATTGCAACCCCTATTACTAGCCTGTTCAACCTCTCTTTCGTGTCGTCTGAGATTCCCATAGATTGGAAAGCAGCTGCTGTCATCCCCCTCTTCAAAGGAGGTGACACTCTTGACCCAAATTGCTACAGACCTATATCCATCCTACCCTGCCTTTCTAAGGTCTTCGAAAGCCAAGTCAACAAACAGATTACCGACCATTTCGAATCCCACCGCACCCTCTCCGCTATGCAATCTGGTTTCAGAGCTGGTCATGGGTGCACCTCAGCCACGCTCAAGGTCCTAAACGACATCGTAACCGCCATCGATAAGAAACATTACTGTGCTGCCGTATTCATTGACCTGGCCAAAGCTTTTGACTCTGTTAATCACCACATCCTCATCGGCAGACTCAGTAGCCTTGGTTTCTCAAACGATTGCGTCGCCTGGTTCACCAACTACTTCTCTGACAGAGTTCAGTGTGTCAAATCGGAGGGCCTACTGTCTGGACCTCTGGCAGTCTCTATGGGGGTACCACAGGGTTCAATTCTTGGGCCAACTCTTTTCTCTGTATACATAAATGATGTCGCTCTTGCTGCTGGTGAATCTCTGATCCACCTCTACGCAGACGACACCATTCTGTACACTTCTGGCCCTTCTTTGGACACTGTGTTAACAACCCTCCAGACGAGCTTCAATGCCATTCAACTCTCCTTCCGTGGTCTCCAACTGCTCCTAAACACAAATAAAACTAAATGCATGCTCTTCAACCGATCGCTGCCTGCACCTGCCCGCCTGTCCAGCATCACTTCTCTGGACGGTTCTAACTTAGAATTTGTGGACAACTACAAATACCTAGGTGTCTGGTTAGACTGTAAACTCTCCTTCCAGACTCACATCAATCATCTCCAATCCAAAGTGAAATCTCCGAGGCTATATAAAAGAACGAGGCTATATACAGTAGCGAGGCTATATACAGTAGAGAGGCTATATACAGTAGAGAGGCTATATACAGTAGAGAGGCTATATACAGTAGCGAGGCTATAAAGGAGCGAGACCACAAAAGTAGCGAGTCTATATACAGTAGAGAGGCTATATACAGTAGAGAGGCCACAAAAGTAGCGAGGCTATATACAGTAGCGAGACTATAAAAGTAGCGAGGCTATATACAGTAGCGAGGCTATATACAGTAGAGGCTATATACAGTAGCGAGGCTATATACAGTAGAGAGGCTATAAAAGTAGCGAGGCTATATACAGTAGAGAGGCTATATACAGTAGAGAGGCTATATACAGTAGCGAGGCTATAAAAGTAGCGAGGCTATATACAGTGTGAGGCTATATACAGTAGCGAGGCTATATACAGTAGAGAGGCTATAAAAGTAGCGAGGCTATATACAGTAGCGAGGCTATATACAGTAGAGAGGCTATAAAAGTAGCGAGGCTATATACAGTAGAGAGGCTATATACAGTAGCGAGGCTATACAGAAGAGAGGCTATAAAAGTAGCGAGGCTATATAAAGTAGCGAGGCTATATACAGTAGAGAGGCTATATACAGTAGCGGGGCTATATACAGTAGAGAGGCTATATACAGTAGAGGCTATATACAGTAGCGAGGCTATACAAGTAGCCAGGCAATATACACTAGCGGGGCTATATACAGTAGAGAGGCTATATACAGTAGCAAGGCTATAAAAGTAGCGAGGCTATATACACTAGCGAGGCTATATACAGTAGCGAGGCTATATACAGTAATGAGGCTATAAAAGTAGCGAGGCTATAAAAGTAGCGGGGCTATATACCGTAGACAGGCTATATACAGTAGAGAGGCTATATACAGTAGTGAGGCTATAAAAGTAGCGAGGCTATATACAGTAGCGAGGCCATAAAAGTAGCGAGGCTATATACAGTAGAGAGGCTATATACAGTAGCGAGGCTATATACACTAGCGAGGCTATAAAAGTAGCGAGGCTATATACACTAGCGAGGCTATATACAGTAGAGAGGCTATATACAGTAGAGAGGCTATATACAGTAGAGAGACTATATACAGTAGAGAGGCTATATACAGTAGCGAGGCTATAAAAGTAGCGGGGCTATATACACTAGCGAGGCTATATACAGTAGAGAGGCTATATACAGTAGAGAGGCTATATACAGTAGCGAGGCTATAAAAGTAGCGGGGCTATATACAGTAGACAGGCTATATACAGTAGAGAGGCTATATACAGTAGCGAGGCTATATACAGTAGAGGCTACATACAGTAGCGAGGCTATATACAGTAGCGAGGCTATAAAAGTAGCGAGGCTATATACAGTAGAGAGGCTATATACAGTAGAGAGGCTATATACAGTAGCGAGTCTATATACAGTACAGAGGCAATATACAGTAGAGAGGCTATAAAAGTAACGAGGCTATATACAGTAGCGAGGCTATATACAGTAGTGGCTATATACAGTAGCGAGGCTATATACAGTAGAGAGGCTATATACAGTAGAGAAGCTATAGACAGTAGAGAGGCTATATACAGTAGCGAGGCTATATACAATAGCGAGGCTATAAAAGTAGCGAGGCTATATACAGTAGAGTGGCGATATACAGTAGAGAGGCTATATACAGTAGAGAGGCTATATACAGTAGAGAGGCTATAAAAGTAGCGAGGCTATAAAAGTAGCGAGGCTATATACAGTAGAGAGGCTATACAGTAGAGAGGCTATATACAGTAGCGAGGGTATAAAAGGAGCGAGGCTATATACAGTAGCGAGGCTATATACAGTAGAGGCTATATACAGTAGCGAGGCTATATACAGTAGAGAGGCTATAAAAGTAGCGAGGCTATATACAGTAGAGAGGCTATTTACAGTAGAGAGGCTATATACAGTAGCGAGGCTATAAAAGTAGCGAGGCTATATACAGTGTGAGGCTATATACAGTAGCGAGGCTATATACAGTAGAGAGGCTATAAAAGTAGCGAGGCTATATACAGTAGCGAGGCTATATACAGTAGAGAGGCTATAAAAGTAGCGAGGCTATATACAGTAGAGAGGCTATATACAGTAGCGAGGCTATACAGTAGAGAGGCTATAAAAGTAGCGAGGCTATATAAAGTAGCGAGGCTATATACAGTAGAGAGGCTAAATACAGTAGCGGGGCTATATACAGTAGAGAGGCTATATACAGTAGAGGCTATATACAGTAGCGAGGCTATACAAGTAGCCAGGCAATATACACTAGCGGGGCTATATACAGTAGAGAGGCTATATACAGTAGCAAGGCTATAAAAGTAGCGAGGCTATATACACTAGCGAGGCTATATACAGTAGCGAGGCTATATACAGTAATGAGGCTATAAAAATAGCGAGGCTATAAAAGTAGCGGGGCTATATACCGTAGACAGGCTATATACAGTAGAGAGGCTATATACAGTAGTGAGGCTATAAAAGTAGCGAGGCTATATACAGTAGCGAGGCCATAAAAGTAGCGAGGCTATATACAGTAGAGAGGCTATATACAGTAGCGAGGCTATATACACTAGCGAGGCTATAAAAGTAGCGAGGCTATATACACTAGCGAGGCTATATACAGTAGAGAGGCTATATACAGTAGAGAGGCTATATACAGTAGAGAGACTATATACAGTAGAGAGGCTATATACAGTAGCGAGGCTATAAAAGTAGCGGGGCTATATACACTAGCGAGGCTATATACAGTAGAGAGGCTATATACAGTAGAGAGGCTATATACAGTAGCGAGGCTATAAAAGTAGCGGGGCTATATACAGTAGACAGGCTATATACAGTAGAGAGGCTATATACAGTAGCGAGGCTATATACAGTAGAGGCTACATACAGTAGCGAGGCTATATACAGTAGCGAGGCTATAAAAGTAGCGAGGCTATATACAGTAGAGAGGCTATATACAGTAGAGAGGCTATATACAGTAGCGAGTCTATATACAGTACAGAGGCAATATACAGTAGAGAGGCTATAAAAGTAACGAGGCTATATACAGTAGCGAGGCTATATACAGTAGAGGCTATATACAGTAGCGAGGCTATATACAGTAGAGAGGCTATATACAGTAGAGAAGCTATAGACAGTAGAGAGGCTATATACAGTAGCGAGGCTATATACAATAGCGAGGCTATAAAAGTAGCGAGGCTATATACAGTAGAGTGGCGATATACAGTAGAGAGGCTATATACAGTAGAGAGGCTATATACAGTAGAGAGGCTATAAAAGTAGCGAGGCTATAAAAGTAGCGAGGCTATATACAGTAGAGAGGCTATACAGTAGAGAGGCTATATACAGTAGCGAGGGTATAAAAGGAGCGAGGCTATATACAGTAGCGAGGCTATATACAGTAGAGGCTATATACAGTAGCGAGGCTATATACAGTAGAGAGGCTATAAAAGTAGCGAGGCTATATACAGTAGAGAGGCTATTTACAGTAGAGAGGCTATATACAGTAGCGAGGCTATAAAAGTAGCGAGGCTATATACAGTGTGAGGCTATATACAGTAGCGAGGCTATATACAGTAGAGAGGCTATAAAAGTAGCGAGGCTATATACAGTAGCGAGGCTATATACAGTAGAGAGGCTATAAAAGTAGCGAGGCTATATACAGTAGAGAGGCTATATACAGTAGCGAGGCTATACAGTAGAGAGGCTATAAAAGTAGCGAGGCTATATAAAGTAGCGAGGCTATATACAGTAGAGAGGCTAAATACAGTAGCGGGGCTATATACAGTAGAGAGGCTATATACAGTAGAGGCTATATACAGTAGCGAGGCTATACAAGTAGCCAGGCAATATACACTAGCGGGGCTATATACAGTAGAGAGGCTATATACAGTAGCAAGGCTATAAAAGTAGCGAGGCTATATACACTAGCGAGGCTATATACAGTAGCGAGGCTATATACAGTAATGAGGCTATAAAAATAGCGAGGCTATAAAAGTAGCGGGGCTATATACCGTAGACAGGCTATATACAGTAGAGAGGCTATATACAGTAGTGAGGCTATAAAAGTAGCGAGGCTATATACAGTAGCGAGGCCATAAAAGTAGCGAGGCTATATACAGTAGAGAGGCTATATACAGTAGCGAGGCTATATACACTAGCGAGGCTATAAAAGTAGCGAGGCTATATACACTAGCGAGGCTATATACAGTAGAGAGGCTATATACAGTAGAGAGGCTATATACAGTAGAGAGACTATATACAGTAGAGAGGCTATATACAGTAGCGAGGCTATAAAAGTAGCGGGGCTATATACACTAGCGAGGCTATATACAGTAGAGAGGCTATATACAGTAGAGAGGCTATATAAAGTAGCGAGGCTATAAAAGTAGCGGGGCTATATACAGTAGACAGGCTATATACAGTAGAGAGGCTATATACAGTAGCGAGGCTATATACAGTAGAGGCTACATACAGTAGCGAGGCTATATACAGTAGCGAGGCTATAAAAGTAGCGAGGCTATATACAGTAGAGAGGCTATATACAGTAGAGAGGCTATATACAGTAGCGAGTCTATATACAGTACAGAGGCAATATACAGTAGAGAGGCTATAAAAGTAACGAGGCTATATACAGTAGCGAGGCTATATACAGTAGAGGCTATATACAGTAGCGAGGCTATATACAGTAGAGAGGCTATATACAGTAGAGAGGCTATAGACAGTAGAGAGGCTATATACAGTAGCGAGGCTATATACAATAGCGAGGCTATAAAAGTAGCGAGGCTATATACAGTAGAGTGGCGATATACAGTAGAGAGGCTATATACAGTAGAGAGGCTATACACAGTAGAGAGGCTATATACAGTAGCGAGGGTATAAAAGGAGCGAGGCTATATACAGTAGAGAGGCTATATACAGTAGCGAGGCTATATAAAAGAGCGAGGCTATATACAGTAGCGAGGCTATATACAGTAGAGAGGCTATATACAGTAGAGAGGCTATATACAGTAGAGAGGCTATATACAGTAGCGAGGCTATAAAAGTAGCGAGGATATAAAAGTAGCGAGGCCACAAAAGTAGCGAGGCAAATATACAGTAGAGAGGCTGTATACAGTAGAGAGGCCACAAAAGTAGCGAGGCTATATACAGTAGCGAGGCTATAAAAGTAGCGAGGCTATATACAGTAGCGAGGCTATATACAGTAGAGGCTATATACAGTAGCGAGGCTATATACAGTAGAGAGGCTATAAAAGTAGCGAGGCTATGTACAGTAGCGAGGCTATATACAGTAGAGAGGCTATATACAGTAGCGAGGCTATATACAGTAGAGAGGCTATATACAGTAGAGAGGCTATATACAGTAGAGAGGCTATAAAAGTAGCGAGGCTATATACAGTGGTGAGGCTATATACAGTAGCGAGGCTATATACAGTAGAGAGGCTATAAAAGTAGCGAGGCTATATACAGTAGCGAGGCTATATACAGTAGAGAGGCTATAAAAGTAGCGAGGCTATATACAGTAGAGAGGCTATATACAGTAGCGAGGCTATATACAGTAGAGAGGCTATAAAAGTAGCGAGGCTATATAAAGTAGCGAGGCTATATACAGTAGAGAGGCTATATACAGTAGCGGGGCTATATACAGTAGAGAGGCTATATACAGTAGAGGCTATATACAGTAGCGAGGCTAAAAAAGTAGCGAGGCTATATACACTAGCGAGGCTATATACAGTAGCGAGGCTATATACAGTGGAGAGGCTGTATACAGTAGCGAGGCTATAAAAGTAGCGAGGCTATATACAGTAGAGAGGCTATATACACTAGCGAGGCTATATACAGTAGAGAGGCTATATACAGTAGAGAGGCTATATACAGTAGCGAGGCTATATACACTAGCGAGGCTATATACAGTAGAGAGGCTATATACAGTAGAGAGGCTATATACAGTAGAGAGGCTATATACACTAGCGAGGCTATATACAGTAGAGAGGCTATATACAGTAGCGAGGCTACATACAGTAGAGAGGCTATATACAGTAGCGAGGCTATAAAAGTAGCGAGGCTATAAAAGTAGCGGGGCTATATACAGTAGACAGGCTATATACAGTAGAGAGGCTATAAAAGTAGCGAGGCTATAAAAGTAGCGAGGCTATATACAGTAGAGAGGCTATATACAGTAGAGAGGCTATATACAGTAGAGAGACTATATACAGTAGAGAGGCTATATACAGTAGAGAGGCTATATACAGTAGAGAGGCTATATACACTAGCGAGGCTATATACAGTAGAGAGGCTATATACAGTAGAGAGGCTATATACAGTAGCGAGGCTATAAAAGTAGCGGGGCTATATACAGTAGACAGGCTATATACAGTAGAGAGGCTATATACAGTAGAGAGGCTATATACAGTAGCGAGGCTATATACAGTAGAGAGGCTATATACAGTAGAGAGGCTATATACACTAGCGAGGCTATATACAGTAGAGAGGCTATATACAGTAGAGAGGCTATATACAGTAGCGAGGCTATAAAAGTAGCAGGGCTATATACAGTAGACAGGCTATATACAGTAGAGAGGCTATATACAGTAGAGAGGCTATATACAGTAGCGAGGCTATATACAGTAGAGGCTACATACAGTAGCGAGGCTATATACAGTAGCGAGGCTCTAAAAGTAGCGAGTCTATATACAGTAGAGAGGCTATATACAGTAGAGAGGCTAAATACAGTAGCGAGGCTATATACAGTACAGAGGCTATATACAGTAGAGAGGCTATAAAAGTAACGAGGCTATATACAGTAGCGAGGCTATATACAGTAGAGAGGCTATAGACAGTAGAGAGGCTATATACAGTAGAGAGGCTATATACAGTAGAGAGGCTATAGACAGTAGAGAGGCTATAGACAGTAGAGAGTCTATAGACAGTAGAGAGGCTATAGACAGTAGAGAGGCTATATTCAGTAGCGAGGCAATTTACAGCAGAGAGGCAATATACAGTAGAAAGTCTATATACAGTAGAGAGGCTATATACAGTAGAGAGGCTATATACAGTAGAGAGGTTATATACAGTAGAGGCTATATACACTAGCGAGGCTATAAAAGTAGCGAGGCTATATACAGTAGCGAGGCTATATACAGTAGAGGCTATATACAGTAGCGAGGCTATATACAGTAGAGAGGCTATATACAGTAGAGAGGCTATAGACAGTAGAGAGGCTATATACAGTAGCGAGGCTATATACAATAGCGAGGCTATAAAAGTAGCGAGGCTATATACAGTAGAGTGGCGATATACAGTAGAGAGGCTATATACAGTAGAGAGGCTATATACAGTAGAGAGGCTATAAAAGTAGCGAGGCTATAAAAGTAGCGAGGCTATATACAGTAGAGAGGCTATACACAGTAGAGAGGCTATATACAGTAGCGAGGGTATAAAAGGAGCGAGGCTATATACAGTAGAGAGGCTATATACAGTAGCGAGGCTATATAAAAGAGCGAGGCTATATACAGTAGCGAGGCTATATACAGTAGAGAGGCTATATACAGTAGAGAGGCTATATACAGTAGAGAGGCTATATACAGTAGCGAGGCTATAAAAGTAGCGAGGATATAAAAGTAGCGAGGCCACAAAAGTAGCGAGGCAAATATACAGTAGAGAGGCTGTATACAGTAGAGAGGCCACAAAAGTAGCGAGGCTATATACAGTAGCGAGGCTATAAAAGTAGCGAGGCTATATACAGTAGCGAGGCTATATACAGTAGAGGCTATATACAGTAGCGAGGCTATATACAGTAGAGAGGCTATAAAAGTAGCGAGGCTATGTACAGTAGAGAGGCTATATACAGTAGAGAGGCTATATACAGTAGCGAGGCTATATACAGTAGAGAGGCTATATACAGTAGAGAGGCTATATACAGTAGAGAGGCTATAAAAGTAGCGAGGCTATATACAGTGGTGAGGCTATATACAGTAGCGAGGCTATATACAGTAGAGAGGCTATAAAAGTAGCGAGGCTATATACAGTAGCGAGGCTATATACAGTAGAGAGGCTATAAAAGTAGCGAGGCTATATACAGTAGAGAGGCTATATACAGTAGCGAGGCTATATACAGTAGAGAGGCTATAAAAGTAGCGAGGCTATATAAAGTAGCGAGGCTATATACAGTAGAGAGGCTATATACAGTAGCGGGGCTATATACAGTAGAGAGGCTATATACAGTAGAGGCTATAAACAGTAGTGAGGCTAAAAAAGTAGCGAGGCTATATACACTAGCGAGGCTATATACAGTAGCGAGGCTATATACAGTAGAGAGGCTGTATACAGTAGCGAGGCTATAAAAGTAGCGAGGCTATATACAGTAGAGAGGCTATATACACTAGCGAGGCTATATACAGTAGAGAGGCTATATACAGTAGAGAGGCTATATACAGTAGCGAGGCTATATACACTAGCGAGGCTATATACAGTAGAGAGGCTATATACAGTAGAGAGGCTATATACAGTAGAGAGGCTATATACACTAGCGAGGCTATATACAGTAGAGAGGCTATATACAGTAGCGAGGCTACATACAGTAGAGAGGCTATATACAGTAGCGAGGCTATAAAAGTAGCGAGGCTATAAAAGTAGCGGGGCTATATACAGTAGACAGGCTATATACAGTAGAGAGGCTATAAAAGTAGCGAGGCTATAAAAGTAGCGAGGCTATATACAGTAGAGAGGCTATATACAGTAGAGAGGCTATATACAGTAGAGAGACTATATACAGTAGAGAGGCTATATACAGTAGAGAGGCTATATACAGTAGAGAGGCTATATACAGTAGAGAGGCTATATACAGTAGAGAGGCTATATACAGTAGCGAGGCTATAAAAGTAGCGGGGCTATATACAGTAGAGAGGCTATATACAGTAGAGGTGGGCTATATACAGTAGAGAGGCTATATACAGTAGAGGGGCTATATACAGTAGAGGTGGGCTATATACAGTAGAGAGGCTATATACAGTAGAGAGGCTATATACAGTAGAGAGGCTATATACAGTAGAGAGGCTATATACAGTAGTGAGGCTATGTACAGTAGAGTGGCTATATACAGTAGAGAGGCTATATACAGTAGAGGGGCTATATACAGTAGAGGTGGGCTATATACAGTAGAGAGGCTATATACAGTAGAGAGGCTATATACAGTAGAGAGGCTATATACAGTAGAGAGGCTATATACAGTAGTGAGGCTATGTACAGTAGAGTGGCTATATACAGTAGAGAGGCTATATACACTAGCGAGGCTATATACAGTAGAGAGGCTATATACAGTAGAGAGGCTATATACAGTAGCGAGGCTATAAAAGTAGCAGGGCTATATACAGTAGACAGGCTATATACAGTAGAGAGGCTATATACAGTAGAGAGGCTATATACAGTAGCGAGGCTATATACAGTAGAGGCTACATACAGTAGCGAGGCTATATACAGTAGCGAGGCTCTAAAAGTAGCGAGGCTATATACAGTAGAGAGGCTATATACAGTAGAGAGGCTATATACAGTAGCGAGGCTATATACAGTACAGAGGCTATATACAGTAGAGAGGCTATAAAAGTAACGAGGCTATATACAGTAGCGAGGCTATATACAGTAGAGAGGCTATAGACAGTAGAGAGGCTATATACAGTAGAGAGGCTATATACAGTAGAGAGGCTATAGACAGTAGAGAGGCTATAGACAGTAGAGAGTCTATAGACAGTAGAGAGGCTATAGACAGTAGAGAGGCTATATTCAGTAGCGAGGCAATTTACAGCAGAGAGGCAATATACAGTAGAAAGTCTATATACAGTAGAGAGGCTATATACAGTAGAGAGGCTATATACAGTAGAGAGGTTATATACAGTAGAGGCTATATACACTAGCGAGGCTATAAAAGTAGCGAGGCTATATACAGTAGCGAGGCTATATACAGTAGAGAGGCTATATACAGTAGAGAGGCTATATACAGTAGAGAGGCTATATACAGTAGAGAGGTTATATACAGTAGCGAGGCTATATACATTAGAAAGGCTATATACAGACACCGGTTAGTCAGGCTGATTGAGGTAGTATGTAGATATGGTTAAAGTGACTATGCATATATGATGAACAGAGAGTAGCAGTAGCGTAAAGCGGGGTTGGCGGGTGGTGGGTGGCGGGACACAATGCAGATAGCCCGGTTAGCCAATGTGCGGGAGCACTGGTTGGTCGGGCTAATTGAGGTAGTATGTACATGAATGTATAGTTAAAGTGACTATGCATATATGATAAACAGAGAGTAGCAGCAGCGTAAAAAGAGGGGTTGAGGCGGGCACACAATGCAAATAGTCCGGGTAGCCTTCCCTCTACCCTCCTCTCTCCTTCCCTCTCTCCTTCCCTCTACCCTCCTCTCTCCTTCCCTCTCTCCTTCCCTCTACCCTCCTCTCTCCTTCCCTCTCTCCTTCCCTCTACCTCCTCTCTCCTTCCCTCTCTCCTTCCCTCTACCCTCCTCTCTCCTTCCCTCTCTCCTTCCCTCTCTCCTTCCCTCTCTCCTTCCCTCTACCCTCCTCTCTCTCCTTCTCTCTCTACTTCCCTCTCTCCTTCCCTCTCTCCTTCCCTCTACCCTCCTCTCTCCTTCCCTCTACCCTCCTCTCTCCTTCCCTCTCTCCTTCCCTCTCTCCTTCCCTCTACCCTCCTCTCTCTCCTTCCCTCTCTCCTTCCCTCTCTCCTTCCCTCTCTCCTTCCCTCTCTCCTTCCCTCTAGCCTCCTCTCTCCTTCCCTCTCTCCTTCCCTCTCTCCTTCCCTCTCTCCTTCCCTCTACCCTCCTCTCTCTCCTTCCCTCTCTCCTTCCCTCTCTCCTTCCCTCTCTCCTTCCCTCTACCCTCCTCTCTCTCCTTCCCTCTACCCTCCTCTCTCTCCTCCTCTCTCTCCTTCCCTCTACCCTCCTCTCTCTCCTTCCCTCTCTCCTTCCCTCTACCCTCCTCTCTCTCCTTCCCTCTCTCCTTCCCTCTACCCTCCTCTCTCTCTTTCCCTCTACCCTCCTCTCTCCTTCCCTCTCTCTCTTTCCCTCTACTTCTCCTCTCTCTCCTTCCCTCTACCCTCCTCTCTCTCCTTCCCTCTCTCCTTCCCTCTACCCTCCTCTCTCTCCTTCCCTCTCTCCTTCCCTCTACTTCTCCTCTCTCTCCTTCCCTTACTCCTTCCCTCTCTCCTTCCCTCTCTCCTTCCCTCTACTCTCCTCTCTCTCCTTCCCTCTCTCCTTCCCTCTACTCTCCTCTCTCTCCTTCCCTCTCTCCTTCCCTCTACTCTCCTCTCTCTCCTTCCCTCTCTCCTTCCCTCTACTCTCCTCTCTCTCCTTCCCTCTCTCCTTCCCTCTACCCTCCTCTCTCTCCTTCCCTCTACCCTCCTCTCCCTCCTTCCCTCTCTCCTTCCTCTCTCCTTCCCTCTACCCTCCTCTCTCCTTCCCTCTACCCTCCTCTCTCTCCTTCCCTCTACTCTCCTCCCTCTACCTTCCTCTCTCTCCTTCCCTCTACACTCTTTCTCTCCTCCTCTCTCCTTCCCTCTACCCTCCTCTCTCTCCTTCCTCTCTCTCCTTCCCTCTACTCTCCTCTCTCTCCTTCCCTCTCTCCTTCCCTCTAACCTCTTCTCTCTCTCTCCCTCTCCCCTTCACTCCTCCTCCTCCTTCCCTCTCCTTCCTCTCTCTCCTTCCCTCTACCCTCCTCTCTCTCCTTCCCTCACTCCTTCCCTCTCTCCTTCCCTCTACCCTCCTCTCTCTCCTTCCCTCTACACTCTTTTCTCTCTTTCCCTCTCTCCTTCCCTCTACCCTCCTCTCTCTCCTTCCCTCTACCTCTTTTCTCTCTTTCCCTGTCTCCTTCACTCTACCCTCCTCTCTCTCCTCCTCTCTCTCCTTCCCTATTCTCTTCCTCTCTCTCCTTCCATCTCTCCCTTCCCTATAAGCTCTTCTCTCTCTCTCCCTCTCTCCTTCACTCTCTCCTCCTCCTTCCCTCCACCCTCCTCTCTGCCTAGCTCACTGGTGTTAGTGGAAGCCCAGGGTTGTTTTTCTGCATTTCTATGAAGTGTGTGTGCTATTCATGTACAGGACCAGTCAAACACCTTCTCATTTCAGGGTTTTTCTTTATTTTTGTAAAAATATTTTCTACATTGTAGAATCTAAAATATATTTGTTTAACACTTTTTTGGTTACTACATAATTCCATATGTGTTACTTCATAGTTTTGATGTCTTCAATATTATTCTACAATGTAGAAAATAGTAAAAATAAAGAAAAACCATGGAATGAGTAGGTGTGTCCAAACTTTTGACTGGTGCTGTATATATTCAATGCCTGTGTGTGTATGAATGTAATATGTTAGGGGTTTAGTGTGTGTGTACGTGTGTATTGGGGAGTTCTATTGAGAGTGTGTGTGTGTGTGTGTGTGTGTGTGTGTGTGTGTGTGTGTGTGTGTGTGTGTGTGTGTGTGTGTGTGTGTGTGTGTGTGTGTGTGTCGTGTGTGTGTGTGTGTGTGTCTGTGTGCGTGCGTGTGTGTAGTGGTGTGTGTGTGTGTGTGTGTGTGTGTGTGTGTGTGTGTGTGTGTGTGTGTGTGTGTGTGTGTGTGTGTGTGTGTGTAGTGGTGTGTGTGTGTGTGTGTGTAGTGGTGTGTGTGTGTGTGTGTGGTGTGTGTGTGTGTGTGTGTGTGTTGAACACCCGGTTTCCATTACCCCGGCAGGCGTGCGCACACACACACACACACACACACACACACACACACACACACACACACACACACACACACACACACACACACACACACACACACACACACACACACACACACACACACACACACACAGGGTAGCGAGGCCTGCGAGCGTACTTCCCTTCCTGGGCCAGACCACAAACCTCCTGTCTACAGTCTCCGCCCTGCGCTGCCTTCCCAGAAAAAGACCAGCATCTCATTAAAACATTCGCATTACATTTACATCTCAACACACACAGTATTCAAAGCCCTCCACTTATTCCACATGTTGTGAAAAGGATTGTTTTTCTCACCCATCTATAGACAGTACATTTACATTTACGTCATTTAGCAGACGCTCTTATCCAGAGCGACTTACAAATTGGTGCATTCACCTTGTGATATCCAGTGGAACAACCACTTCTATGTCTTTGTTTTTGGGGGGGGGGGGGGGGGGGGGTGTTAGAAGGATTACGTTAATCTATCCCAGTACCCCAATAATGACAAAGTGAAAACAAATGTATTGATAATGAAATACAGAAATATCTAATTTACATAAGTGTTCACACCTCTGAGTCAATACATGTTAGAATGACCTTTGGCAGTGATTACAGCTGTGAGTCTTTCTGGGTAAATCTCTAAGAGCTTTGCAAAACCTGGACGTCTCTTTCTCTCGTCTCCCTGACAGGTCTGGGTTATCAGGGCAGCACCATGGAAGAGTCTGGTCTAACTGCTAGCTAATCACTGTCACACAATAGGATCAAAGATTCACCCAGTCAGCTAACTTAATGAATAAAACTTCATGTTTTCTATAGTAACGTGGTGAAATGATCAAAATTAAAAAGGTAAGCCTGTATAACTTACATAATATTCTCAATAACACATATTTACCTCAAAATGTCAATGTCTGAATGTTAAGCAGAGCCAGCTGGCTGACATGTTTAACTGACTCATGTAATCTATAACAATAATATGTGTCCATTTAACAGATGTTGTTATCCAAAGCGGTCATGCTTCATATGGCAGGTCCAGGGAATCAAACCCACGATCCTGGCGTTGCAAGGGTCATTCTCTACCAAGTCAACTACTTCCTGGTCCTCCAGATCCTGGACCAGATGTGTTAATACTGCCTGGTCCTCCAGATACCTGGACCAGATGTGTTAATACTGCCTGGTCCTCCAGACCCTGGTCCAGATGTGTTAATACTGCCTGGTCCTCCAGATCCTGGACCAGATGTGTTGATACTGCCTGGTCCTCCAGATCCTGGACCAGATGTGTTAATACTGCCTGGTCCTCCAGATCCTGGACCAGATGTGTTGATACTGCCTGGTCCTCCAGATCCTGGACCAGATGTGTTGATACTGCCTGGTCCTCCAGACCCTGGTCCAGATGTGTTAATACTGCCTGGTCCTCCAGATCCTGGACCAGATGTGTTGATACTGCCTGGTCCTCCAGATCCTGGACCAGATGTGTTAATACTGCCTGGTCCTCCAGATCCTGGACCAGATGTGTTGATACTGCCTGGTCCTCCAGATCCTGGACCAGATGTGTTGATACTGCCTGGTCCTCCAGACCCTGGTCCAGATGTGTTAATACTGCCTGGTCCTCCAGATCCTGGACCAGATGTGTTGATACTGCCTGGTCCTCCAGATCCTGGACCAGATGTGTTAATACTGCCTGGTCCTCCAGATCCTGGACCAGATGTGTTAATACTGCCTGGTCCAGATGTGTTAATACTGCCTGGTCCTCCAGACCCTGGACCAGATGTGTTGATACTGCCTCGTCCTCCAGACCCTGGTCAGTTCTATGGTCTGTTTGTAGACCATTGTTCCACCACAGTTGTTCTCTTTCAGAGAGAACCATCATATTTCTATTGTCCTCTTCAGGAGGCTCTATTTATTACAGCCCTCTCCTCCTCCTCTCCCCTCCTCTCTTTTCTTCCTCTCCCCTTGTTTCTTTGAAGGCCTTCTCCTTCACAGGCATCCCCCCTCCCCTCCCCTCTTTTCTTCACAGGCATCCTCCTCTCCCCTCCCCTCTTTTCTTCACAGGCATCTCCCTCTCCTCTCCCCTCCCCCCATTTTCTTCAAAGGCATCCCCCTCTCCTCTTTTCTTCACAGGCATCTCCCTCTCCTCTCCCCCTCCCCTCTTTTCTTCACAGGCATCTCCCTCTCCTCTCCCCTCCCCCATTTTCTTCAAAGGCATCCCCCTCTCCTCTTTTCTTCACAGGCATCTCCCTCTCCTCTCCCCTCCCCTCTTTTCTTCATAGGCATCCCCCCTCTCCCCTCCCCTCTTTTCTTCACAGGCATCCCCCTCTCCCCTCCCCTCTTTTCTTCACAGGCATCCCCCTCTCCTCTCCCCTCCCCTCTTTTCTTCACAGGCATCCCCCTCTCCTCTCCCCTCCCCCATTTTCTTCAAAGGCATCCACCTCTCCTCTTTTCTTCACAGGCATCCCCCTCTCCTCTCCCCTCCCCTCTTTTCTTCACAGGCATCCCCCTCTCCCCTCCCCTCTTTTCTTCACAGGCATCCCCCTCTCCTCTCCCCTCCCCTCTTTTCTTCACAGGCATCCCCCTCTCCTCTCCTCTCCCCTCCCCCATTTTCTTCACAGGCATCCCCCTCTCCTCTCTCCTCCCCCATTTTCTTCAAAGGCATCCCCCTCCTCTTTTCTTCACAGGCATCCCCCTCTCCTCTCCTCTCCTCTCCTCTTTCCTTCACAGGCATCCCCCTCTCCTCTCTCCTCCCCCATTTTCTTCAAAGGCATCCCTCTCTCCTCTCCTCTTTTCTTCAAAGGCATCCCCCTCTCCTCTCCTCTTTTCTTCACAGGCATCCCCTCTCCTCTCCTCTCCTCTTTTCTTCACAGGCATCCACCTCTCCTCTCTCCTCTTTTCTTCACAGACATCCCCCTCTCCATTCTATCCAACAGAGATAATGCGTTGTCCCTGGTTATGTAGTAAAACAAAGAATACACAGTTTTTATCCCCTCCCTCCCTCCCTCCCTCCACTTCTCTCTCCTTCTCTCCCTCCCTCCACCTCTCTCTCCTCTCCCTCCCTCCACTTCTCTCTCCTTCTCTCTCTCCCTCCCTCCACTTCTCTCTCCTTCTCTCCCTCCCTCCACCTCTCCCTCCCTCCCTCTCTCCTTCCCTCCCTCCCTCCCTCCCTCCCTCCCTCCCTCTCCTTCTCTCCCTCCCTCCACCTCTCTCTCCTTCTCTCCCCTCCCTCCCTCCACCTCTCTCCTTCTTTCCCTCCCTCCCTCCCTCCCTCCCTCCCTCCCTCCCTCCCTCCCTCCCTCCCTCCCTCCCTCCCTCCACCTCTCTCTCCCTCCCTCCCTCCCTCCCTCCCTCCCTCCCTCCCTCCCTCCCTCCCTCCCTCCCTCCCTCCCTCCCTCCACCTCTCTCTACAGGACTAAATAACAGCAAACTTTATTTAAAGTACATTTCAATTCTGATTTGATTTAGTCATATTCTTCAACTTAGACTTTTTGGTTGAGTTGGAGACCAACATATCAATGATTAATTTGTAAACAAACTGTAATTAAAGCCAGACTAAGTCAGTGGCACAGATGGAACTATCCAAGCAGTAAATACTCCTCCAAATCTTGATATTTGGTTGCGTTGACAACCAAGCACAATTCAATATTACTTTTGAAATACAAGAAATAGACAATTTACTTGTCAATAAGATAACAAAAGATATGTTGGATTCACGTCTCCAAGTCAACCAAAAAAATAACAGTTAAAGAAAGCGATAAGATCTTCAATCTGTAACGCTTCAGATTCAAGAATGAAAATGTTACGGTCGTTTCCGATTGAGTCGACATGTTTACCGTAAATGCTAAAGCGGGGGGAACATTGCCTTTAAATCGCAATCGCACATTAAAGCTGAACTTCCGTGATGCGGATTGAATAGAGCCCCTTAAAGCGATTGGCTCAGAAGGAACTAGCCAATCAGTAGATACATCTCCTTTAAATGTTGATATTTGGTTTGCTTTGTCAACCAATAACGATACAAGATGTCAAGGCTATCTTTTTCAAACTAATTGTCACGCCCCACCAGGACCCTTCGCTAGAGGTTTAGGTTTTGCGGCCGGAGCCCTGGCCATAGAGAGGGTTTTATTCTCTATTTTGGTTAGGCCAGGGTGTGACTAGGGCGGGCATTCTATGTCCTTTTTTCTATGTTTTGTATTTCTTTGTTTTGGCCTGGTATGGTTCTCAATCAGGGACAGCTGTATATCGTTGTCTCTGATTGGGAGCCATACTTAGGCAGCCTGTTTTTCCTTTGGGTTTTGTGGGTGGTTACTTTCTGTTGAGCTGATGTTTCCTGACAGAACCGTTTTGGCTGTCGTTCGTTTTCTTGTTTTGTTTAAAGTCTTCTATTAAAAATATTATGATGAGCACTCAACACGCTGCGCCTTGGTCTACACCCTTCGACGGCCGTTAAAATGAGTTTACACAACATTACCGTAACCTTTTAAACGTCTTCTCATGTGATCGTAGTACGCGTGCGTGTTTCAAGATTAGCAAGGTCAGAGGTCATCGTAGGTCTGTTGAGATCTTTACAACAGCTGTAATAAATCTGCACAGAAATCTCCAAATGACAAACAAAGAAAAACACAGCTGCCAGACACATGAAATTAAGTATCGCTTAATTAAATTAAGCGAGACGTGGGACAAGAACAGAACAACAACACGACAGTTACAACAGCACGAAACGTTCCTAGGTCAGTGTTCGCAATCGGTCTCTGTCCAGATGGTCCAGAAACAGACCCCAAAATCTTTGAACGTCGCCAACCGCCACTGGTGAATATCGTGTGTAAAATATGACAATGAACAGCTTGCATGCTGGGTATTAGTCCTTGGGAAATAAGTCTATTACCTTTGATTTATTGTTCACTATGATCGTCTCATCTTGTATCGTTATCTGGTGCTTACAATGAATATTGACTTTTTAAGGTAGAGTCAAACTGTTTCAAGTCAAACTGTTTCTGTGATTTAGGCCTAGATTCAATCACGTCAAGCGTTAACCCGGTCATAGCTGACACCCACATAGCTGATGTTTTTGGCGGTGTGGAAGGTGTAACAGCATCGGAGCTGTCAAATCGGTGAGCAGCTGCTCTTGCGATCATTGTCACCACACCCTGACCCTTAACGTGTTAGATGTTCAGAACGAGAAAGTGTAAATCATTAAACTAAATAATGAGGATTTCTACCAGCCTAATCTGATAGATCTGGATTCAATCCGTATCATCGAAAGTATTGCGTTAGATCCGCGTAAAAATGTAAAAGGTCATTCCCAATTGTGCCGACATATGAAGCGTTTGCCGTGAATGCAGTCTCTGCGACTGCGGGGACATTGCCTTTAATTGTCAATCACGATATAAAGCGGATTATTCAGCTCTACGGGTTAAATAGAGCCTCATGTGCAGCCAATGGCAATGTTCCGCTTTAGGGATAATACCACTTTGACAGCTCTAACGTAGTTCCTCCTCCACCTCCGCCAAAACAACCGTAGTTCCACCTCCACCAAAACAACCGTAGTTCCACCTCCGCCACCGCCAAAACAACCGTAGTTCCTCCTCCGCCAAAACAACCGTAGTTCCTCCTCCGCCAAAACAACCGTAGTTCCTCCTCTGCCAAAACAATCGTAGTTCCTCCTCTGCCAAAACAACCGTAGTTCCACCTCCGCCAAAACATCCGTAGTTCCACCTCCGCCAAAACAACCGTAGTTCCACCTCCGCCAAAACAACCGTAGTTCCACCACCGCCAAAACAACCGTAGTTCCACCTCCACCTCCGCCAAAACAACCGTAGTTCCACCTCCGCCAAAACAACCGTAGTTCCACCTCCGCCAAAACAAACGTAGTTCCACCACCGCCAAAACAACCGTAGTTCCACCACCGCCAAAACAACCGTAGTTCCACCTCCACCTCCGCCAAAACAACCGTAGTTCCACCTCCGCCAAAACAAACGTAGTTCCACCACCGCCAAAACAAACGTAGTTCCACTACCGCCAAAACAACCGTAGTTCCACCACCGCCAAAACAACCGTAGTTCCACCTCCACCAAAACAACCGTAGTTCCACCTCCGCCAAAACAACCGTAGTTCCACCTCCCCCTCTGCCAAAACAACTGTAGTTCCACCTCCGCCAAAACAACCGTAGTTCCACCTCCCCCTCTGCCAAAACAACCGTAGTTCCACCTCCCCCTCTGCCAAAACAACCGTAGTTCCAACTCCCCCTCTGCCAAAACAACCGTAGTTCCACCTCCGCCAAAACAACCGTAGTTCCTCCTCTGCCAAAACAACCGTAGTTCCACCTCCGCCAAAACAACCGTAGTTCCACCTCCGCCAAAACAACCGTAGTTCCACCTCCACCAAAACAACCGTAGTTCCACCTCCGCCAAAACAACCGTAGTTCCACCTCCGCCAAAACAACCGTAGTTCCACCTCCGCCAAAACAACCGTAGTTCCACCTCCGCCAAAACAACCGTAGTTCCACCTCCGCCAAAACAACCGTAGTTCCCCCACCGCCAAAACAACCGTAGTTCCCCCACCGCCAAAACAACCGTAGTTCCCCCACCGCCAAAACAACCGTAGTTCCACCTCCGCCTCCGCCAAAACAACCGTAGGTCCGCCACCGCCAAAACAACTGCAATGCGGATGTCGGCTAAAGCGGATCCGATTGAATCGAGTCCTAGGTGAAGCCATCCTATTTACATCTCACTGTACAGACGATTGAATCGAGTCCTAGGTGAAGCCATCCTGATTACATCTCACTGTACAGTGGGTGCGACATCTCTTCTCTTCTCTTCTCTGCTCTAATCAACTCCAGACCTGGGGTAGTGGGGATAGGCCTAGAGGCAGTGGGTACGACATCTCTTCTCTGCTCTGCTCTTCTCTGCTCTGCTCTTATACACAGGACCAGTCAAAAGTTTGGACACACCTACTCATTCCAGGGTTTTTCTTTATTTGTACTATTTTCTACATTGTAGAATAATAGTGAAGACATCAAAACCTATGAAATAACACTTATGGAATCATGTAGTAAACAAAAAAGTGTTAAATAAATCAAAATGTATATTTGAGATTCTTCAAAGTAGCCGCCCTTTGCCTTGATGACAGCTTTTCACACTCTTGGCATTCTCTCAACCTGCTTCATGCCAAGAGTGAAAAACCCTTGAATGAATAGGTGTGTCCAAACTTTTGACTGGTACTGTATGTGCCATTTAACAGACACTTTTATCCAAATCAACTTACAGTCATGCCTTTATTTAATGTACGGGTGGTCTGGGAATCCAACCCACTAGACTTACAGTCATGCCTTTATTTAATGTACGGGTGGTCTGGGAATCCAACCCACTAGACTTACAGTCATGCCTATATTTAATGTACGGGTGGTCCGGGAATCCAACCCACTAGACTTACAGTCATGCCTTTATTTAATGTACGGGTGGTCTGGGAATCCAACCCACTACACTTACAGTCATGCCTATATTTAATGTACGGGTGGTCCGGGAATCCAACCCACTAGACTTACAGTCATGCCTATATTTAATGTACGGGTGGTCCGGGAATCCAACCCACTAGACTTACAGTCATGCCTATATTTAATGTACGGGTGGTCCGGGAATCCAACCCACTAGACTTACAGTCATGCCTATATTTAATGTACGGGTGGTCCGGGAATCCAACCCACTAGACTTACAGTCATGCCTATATTTAATGTACGGGTGGTCCGGGAATCCAACCCACTAGACTTACAGTCATGCCTATATTTAATGTACGGGTGGTCCGGGAATCCAACCCACTAGACTTACAGTCATGCCTATATTTAATGTACGGGTGGTCCGGGAATCCAACCCACTACACTTACAGTCATGCCTTTATTTAATGTACGGGTGGTCCGGGAATCCAACCCACTAGACTTACAGTCATGCCTTTATTTAATGTACGGGTGGTCTGGGAATCCAACCCACTAGACTTACAGTCATGCCTATATTTAATGTACGGGTGGTCTGGGAATCCAACCCACTAGACTTACAGTCATGCCTATATTTAATGTACGGGTGGTCCGGGAATCCAACCCACTAGACTTACAGTCATGCCTATATTTAATGTACGGGTGGTCCGGGAATCCAACCCACTAGACTTACAGTCATGCCTATATTTAATGTACGGGTGGTCTGGGAATCCAACCCACTAGACTTACAGTCATGCCTTTATTTAATGTACGGGTGGTCTGGGAATCCAACCCACTAGACTTACAGTCATGCCTTTATTTAATGTACGGGTGGTCTGGGAATCCAACCCACTAGACTTACAGTCATGCCTTTATTTAATTGTACGGGTGGTCTGGGAATCCAACCCACTAGACTTACAGTCATGCCTTTATTTAATGTACGGGTGGTCTGGGAATCCAACCCACTAGACTTACAGTCATGCCTTTATTTAATGTACGGGTGGTCCGGGAATCCAACCCACTAGACTTACAGTCATGCCTTTATTTAATGTACGGGTGGTCTGGGAATCCAACCCACTAGACTTACAGTCATGCCTTTATTTAATTGTACAGGTGGTCCGGGAATCCAACCCACTAGACTTACAGTCATGCCTATATTTAATGTACGGGTGGTCTGGGAATCCAACCCACTAGACTTACAGTCATGCCTTTATTTAATGTACGGGTGGTCCGGGAATCCAACCCACTAGACTTACAGTCATGCCTTTATTTAATGTACGGGTGGTCCGGGAATCCAACCCACTCTCCTGAAACTCTAAGCCAACTGAGCTCTTCTCTTTTCCTTGAGTATTTTATATTGTCTCATCTCATCCTGTGGTCTGACTTCTTAGGGAGGATATAGACTAGCCGCTAGAGCTCATAAGGACAACGTCAGAAGATCAGAGGTCAGAGTCTCCGTCTCTCTTTCTGTCCTGTGAGGGGGGGGGGGGGGGATATTGAATAATAAGTGAATCTTCAACCTAGCATGGCTGCCAGAGTCAACACAGTGTACAATGGTGGATGTGATCGCTGTGGCTGTGATCAATCTTCAATCAACGTGTTGAAAATGTCTCCGCAGCATATAAACCGGACCGAAGCCAAAGTCTTTCCTCTCAGCGGCCATTCACATATCCATTATATGGAAAAACAGCTCGTGTTGTTTTGTCTTTCATCCGTGATTCCGTGTCTTTTTTATTTTTGTGTTTAATAATCAGAGGCTCCGTCTCTCTCTCTCTCTCCCCCGTGGAGGGAAAATAAATGCTGAAAAGGTGTCGTCGGTTCTGTCGGTTCTCTGTGTGTACGTGTAGACCTGTGTCCTCAGAGAGGGGGTCCGATGGGGGTTCTGGGTTTAAAACTGAGGCCTCTGCTCCACGAACGCATACACACGCACACAGACACGGGACCAGAAGACCCCTCGGAGCACGATACAGACGACCAGGTAGTCCCTGATAAGACTGATCACTGGGTCCATGTGTCCGGTAACTTTCCCAAAATTCCCCTTGTTTTCGAGAAATGTTGTTTGGAAGATTCCTGGCCGCATCCTCAAGAGTGTGTGCTGACCAACCTGGCAAGCATCTTCTCAGACATGTTCAACCTGTCCCTGTCCCAGGCTGTAGTCCCCACCTGTCCCAGGCTGTATAGTCCCCACCAACGTCCCAGGCTGTAGTCCTACCTGTCCCAGGCTGTAGTCCCCACCTGTCCCGGGCTGTAGTCCCCACCTGCTTCAAGGAGACCACCAACATCCCAGGCTGTAGTCCCCACCTGTCCCAGGCTGTATAGTCCCCACCAACGTCCCAGGCTGTAGTCCTACCTGTCCCAGGCTGTAGTCACCACCTGTCCCGGGCTGTAGTCCCCACCTGCTTCAAGGAGACCACCAACATCCCAGGCTGTAGTCCCCACCTGTCCCAGGCTGTATAGTCCCCACCAACATCCCAGGCTGTAGTCCTACCTGTCCCAGGCTGTAGTCCCCACCTGTCCCGGGCTGTAGTCACCACCTGCTTCAAGGAGACCACCAACGCCCCGGGCTGTAGTCCCTACCTGTCCCGGGCTGTAGTCCCCACCTGTCCCGGGCTGTAGTCCCCACCTGCTTCAAGGAGACCACCAACGTCCCGGGCTGTAGTCCCCACCTGCTTCAAGGAGACCACCAACGTCCCGGGCTGTAGTCCCACCTGTCCCGGGCTGTAGTACCACCTGTCCCGGGCTGTAGTCCCCACCTGCTTCAAGGAGACCACCAACGTCCCGGGCTGTAGTCCCCACCTGTCCCGGGCTGTAGTCCCCACCTGTTTCAAGGAGACCACCAACGTCCCAGGCTGTAGTCCCCACCTGTCCCAGGCTGTAGTCCGCACCTGTCCCAGGCTGTAGTCCCCACCTGTCCCAGGCTGTAGTCCCTACCTGTCCCAGGCTGTAGTCCCCACCTGTCCCGGGCTGTAGTCCCCACCTGCTTCAAGGAGACCACCAACGTCCCAGTGCTCACGAAAAATAAGGTGACATGCCCAAATGACTATCGCACCGTCGCAATCATCCCGGTCATCATGAAGTGCTTTGAGAGACTGGTCATTGCCCACATCAAGGCCAGCGTGCCAGACACACTGAACCCACTACAATTTACCTACCGCTCCAACAGATCCACGGAAGATACCATTTCCATCGCTATTAATCGCAATATAGGTGAACTGGCATTGTGGTGCCAGGATAACAACCTCTCCCTCAACGTCAGCAAAACAAAGGAGTTGATTGTTGACTTCAGGAAGCACAGGAGGAAACATGCCCCGATCCACAACAACAGGACTGCAGTAGACAGAGTCAGCGGTTTTAAGATCCTTGGTGTCCACATGACATGGACATGACCGTGCTCCTACCCACCCTGGACTCAAAATGGTGCCTGAGGAAGGCCCGCAGCATCATCAAGGACCCTACACACACACCCCCCAGCCACGAGCTGTTCTCTCCCTTACAAATGGTGCCTGAGGAAGGCCCGCAGCATCATCAAGGACCCCCACACACACACCCCCCAGCCACGAGCTGTTCTCTCCCTTACAAATGGTGCCCGAGGAAGGTCCGCAGCATCATCAAGGACCCCCACACACACACCCCCCAGCCACGAGCTGTTCTCTCCCTTACAAATGGTGCCTGAGGAAGGTCCGCAGCATCATCAAGGACCCCCACACACACACCCCCCAGCCACGAGCTGTTCTCTCCCTTACCATCAGAGACCGTTTCTATCTACAAGCCATCAGACTGCTGAACACTTGAACTGGACTGACCACCTGCTCTGATTCTCTGCACCTTAGCACACATGCACTCTCTCACACACACACACACGCACGCACGCACACACACACACACACACACACACACACACACACACACACACACACGCACGCACGCACGCACGCACGCACGCACGCACGCACGCACACACACACACATACACACACATACACGCACGCACGCACACACACACACACATTACAGAGGTTAGTAGCCTGCTGACTTTGTGTATCTCTATAACCCATATTAATTTATTGATATAGCGTGTTGAGAATTTGTACCAATAAAATGCTGAAATGACTTGGAAGAGTTCGTGTTCTCTCATGACAGATGAAACAGGTGGCTAACGCCCATGCAACATTTCATTTTGGGGTGCCGAGATTAAAACCTTCACAATTTGAACTAGACCTTCGAAGACTCTGGGATTTAGAGCTTGGGGGTGACTGGCATGAACATTCTGCATTTCTTTATTGTATTCTCACAATCTAGGATTACAAACGGGGGCTTTATGGCGAGGAACAAGGGGACTGTTTTTTCTCCCTCCCTCCCTCCTTCCGTCCCTTCCTCCCCCCCTCCTTCTCTCTCTCCCTTCGACTCTCCCTCCCTCCTTCCTTCTCTCTCTCTCTCTCGCTCCGTCTCTCCCTCCCTCCTTCTCTCTCTCCCTTCGTCCCTCTCTCCTTCTCTCTCTCTCTCCGTCTTTCTCTCCCTCTGTCCCTCCCTCCATCTCTCTCTCTCCCTTTGTCCCTCCCTCCCTCCCTTCCCTCTGTCCCTCCCTCCATCTCCCTCTCTCCCTCCCTCCGTCTCCCTCCCTCCCTCCTTCTCTCTCTTCCTTCGTCCCTCTCTCCCTCCCTCCCTCCGTCTCCCTCCCTCCTTCTCTCTCTCCCTTTGTCCTTCCTTCCCTCCCTCCATCTCTCTCTCCCTCCGTCTCCCTCCCTCCCTCTCTCTCCCTTTGTCCCTCCCTCCCTCCCTCCTCTCTCTCCCTCCGTCTTTCTCTCCCTCTGTCCCTCCCTCCATCTCTCCCTCTCTCTCCCTCCATCCCTCCAACCCAGCAGCTGCTGTTTCTCCATGTAGAGGAGAGAGAGGCATCAAAGTAAATAGGTGTGTAAATACTCCATACTGCTGGCCACAAGAGGGATCTTAACGCAAAAGAAAGAGAAAGAGACAAATTTGACCCCAATAACTACCGTGGAATATGCGTCAACAGCAACCTTGGGAAAATCCTCTGCATTATCATTAACAGCAGACTCGTACATTTTACTCAGTGAAAACAATGTACTGAGCATATATCAAATTGGCTTTTTACCAAATTATCGTACAACAGACAACGTATTCACACTGCACACCCAAACTGACAAACAAACAAACCAAGACAAAGGCAAAGTCTTCTCATGCTTTGTTGACTTCAAAAAAGCCTTTGACTCAATTTGGCACGAGAAGACAGGCTATGTGCACAATGCCCACGAAATGAGGTGGAAACTGAGCTGCACTTCCTAACCTCCTGCCAAATGTATGACCATATTAGAGACACATATTTCCCTCAGATTACATAGACTAGAATTAGAAAACAAACCCGATTCTGATAAACTCCCTGGGTGAAAACTTCACCGGGTGAAATACCACAGTGTGCCATCACAGCAGCAAGATGTGTGACCTGTTGCTACAAGAAAAGGTCAACCAGTGAAGAACAAACACCATTGTAAATACAACCCATATTTATGATTATTTATTTTTCCTTTTGTACTTTAACTATTTGCACATCGTTACAACACTGTAAATAGACATAATATGACATTTGAAATGTCTTTATTCTTTTTGGAACTTCTGTGACTGTAATGTTTACTGTTCATTTTTATCGATTATTTCACATTTGTATATTATCTACTTCACTTGCTTTAGCAATGTTAACACATGTTTCCCCATGCCAATAAAAGCCCCTTGAATTGAATTGAATTTGTTATAATACAAAAGTTGAATAGGAACTGACAGTATTTTGTCAAAACTAAATCTTATTAAAATCTGTTCATGTACACTCCCAGCAAGAACATGACACTTAAAAAAAAAATAATCTGACAAGCAAATACTTCGAAATGGTCATTTTCACATTTTCATACGTTCTTAGAATGTTTGGGAATTACATATAGTAAGGTATTTATGAAAAATTCTATAGCAATATAGAACGGGAAAGCGGCCGTCCATTTGGACAGTTGATAGACACTGCAGTCAATAAAATCGAATAAAAACATATGTTTCGTCCAGGACCAGACTCTACACTGACCGGTGCACCATAGCCAATCAGAGCTACATTAGGCCTTTATGCAAACAAACCGTTTGCCACACGGGCCTGCCATCATTCACTATGAACTGGACTGTGTTTACAGGCAGTAGGACCTGTCATCATTCACTATGAACTGGACTGTGTGTTTACAGGAAGTAGGACCTGTCATCATTCACTATGAACTGGACTGTGTGTTTACAGGAAGTAGGGCCTGTCATCATTCACTATGAACTGGACTGTGTGTTTACAGGAAGTAGCAACAGTGTGACATTAGCTCATTAGAACACATTTGCCCAAAAATACACCTGAATGGATTTCTACAAATATGTAAATACCACGGGAGTCCTCTTACATTTGGGAAACTTTACAGTCCTATTGATCAAACAACCATGAAACCTCAACCTCATTTATGCACATCAACAATATCAACAACTAATGCTAGCCAGAGCAAAATTAGCAAAATTAGCTAAAATATAACAAAGGAACATTAGATAAACCCTCTCAAACTTTTTCAGCTAGTTGGCCCTCAAAATTGCACTAATGATGGAGAATTGTATTCTGCTCGTCCTTCTACATTTAGCCTGCCAAAGCATGCTTGTTCCAACCAAGCACCCAAGCTAACTGGCTAAAGCTGGCTAGCTACTTGTCACGTCCTGACCATAGTAAGATGTCATTTTCTATGGTAGAGTAGGTCAGGGCGTGACATGGGGTGTTTTGTGTTTTTCTATGTTTTCTATATCTATGTTTAGTTCTAGTTTTCTATTTCTATGTTGTTGTTTTTTGGGATGATCTCCAATTAGAGGCAGCTGGTCCTCATTGTCTCTAATTGGAGATCATACTTAAGTAGGGGTTTTTCCCACCTGTGTTTGTGGGTAGTTGTATTCTGTTTAGTTTATGTACCTGACAGAACTGTGCGCTTTTGTTTTTCCTCTTTGTTATTTAGTTTTTAGTGTTTTTGAGTTAAAATAAATTTCATCATGAGCAATCAACACGCTTCGCTTTGGTCCCTTCTCTACGACAGCCGTTACACTACTTCCAGACACAAATGAGAGAACTCCTCACTCTGACCATTTTACTTGCCGTAGCAGAGCTGGTTAGGCTGTTTTCATGTTAACTAGAACGTTCTTGACTAACTATTACTTATTTTGTCTACGTTTACTGACACCAGGTCATATTCAGCAGGTGTTGCGCGTTTGTAAATGAATCTGTTGTTCTGCACTCTGGTACACTCTGACGAGAGTCTGACACTCTGACACTATGTCATAACACCATGTCCTAACACTATGTCCTAACACTAACTTTCCCCCATATCATAACACTATGTCCTAACACTATGTCCTAACACTGTCCTAACACTATGTCCTAACACCATGTCCTAACACCATGTCCTAACACCATGTCCTAACACTATGTCCTAATACTAACTTTCACCCCATATCATAACACTATGTCCTAATACCATGTCCTAACACTATGTCCTAACACTGTCCTAACACTATGTCCTAACACTGTCCTAACACTGTCCCAACACCATATCCTAACACCATGTCCTAACACCATGTCCTAACACTATGTCCTAACACTATGTCCTAATATGAACTTTCACCCCATATCATAACACTATGTCCTAACACCATGTCCTAACACTATGTCCTAACACCATGTCCTAACACTATGTCCTAACACCATGTCCTAACACTATGTCCTAACACTATGTCCTAACACCATGTCCTAACACCATGTCCTAACACTATGTCCTAACACTGTGTCCTAACACCATGTCCTAACACAATGTCCTAACACTGTCCTAACACTATGTCCTAACACTATGTCTTAATACTAACTTTCACCCCATATCATAACACTATGTCCTAACACCATGTCCTAACACTATGTCCTAACACCATGTCCTAACACTATGTCCTAACACCATGTCCTAACACTATGTCCTAACACTGTCCTAACACTAACTCATCATAACACTACACACATATTGTACTATACCTATTCTACTGCCATTTACTTTATGTTCCGATTCTTATATTTTATTATTTCTTATTGTTGTTGCAACATGCAAGTAAGCATTTAGTTGGACGGTGTATAGCATGTGTGTCCCGTTCATATGATGAATAAAACTTGAAACTTGAAATACACACACACACACAGAGAGAGAGAGAGAGAGAGAGAGAGAGAGAGCCTGGTCTTTAATGAGAAGCATTCCTCCTGTCTGAGAGGGAGAGATGGCTGCTCCTCCTGTCTGAGGGGAATAGATTTCTGCTCCTCAGTCCTTTGATTTTGGCTCCCCCCTAATCACCCCCTCTCTCTCCAGCGACACTGAGTCTCTGTGTGTGTGTGTGTGTGTGTGTGTGTGTGTGTGTGTGTGTGTGTGTGTGTGTGTGTGTGTGTGTGTGTGTGTGTGTGTGTGTGTGTGTGTGTGTGTGTGTGTGTGTGTGTGTCAGAGAGGGGGGCTGGGCGATTCACACATGTGGTTTTGGGTGTTCAAGGGCAGGCCACATGTTTCAGAAGTACTATTTGCCTGGCAAGCTGGTTCTGGAGGAGACTAAATGTGATAGTCAATGTTTTTCTACCTCCTCTGCCCTGCAGTAGGAATACAGACAAGACAGAGGTAGTTAAGGAACCTGTTGACCTAAAAGGGGTGATGATTTTAAAGCAAAGCGAACCGTTGGGTTCTAGAGTTATAGGTCAGGAAAGTGAACCGTTGGGTTCTAGAGTTATAGGTCAGGAAAGTGAACCGTTGGGTTCTAGAGTTATAGGTCAGCAAAGTGAACCGCTGGGTTCTACAGTTATAGGTCAGCAAAGTGAACCGCTGGGTTCTAGAGTTATAGGTCAGCAAAGTGAACCGTTGGGTTCTAGAGTTATAGGTCAGGAAAGTGAACCGCTGGGTTCTAGAGTTATAGGTCAGCAAAGTGAACCGTTGGGTTCTAGAGTTATAGGTCAGGAAAGTGAACCGTTGGGTTCTAGAGTTATAGGTCAGCAAAGTGAACCGTTGGGTTCTAGAGTTATAGGTCAGGAAAGTGAACCGTTGGGTTCTAGAGTTATAGGTCAGCAAAGTGAACCGCTGGGTTCTACAGTTATAGGTCAGCAAAGTGAACCGCTGGGTTCTAGAGTTATAGGTCAGCAAAGTGAACCGTTGGGTTCTAGAGTTATAGGTCAGGAAAGTGAACCGTTGGGTTCTAGAGTTATAGGTCAGCAAAGCGAACCGTTGGGTTCTAGAGTTATAGGTCAGCAAAGCGAACCGCTGGGTTCTAGAGTTATAGGTCAGGAAAGTGAACCGCTGGGTTCTAGAGTTATAGGTCAGCAAAGCGAACCGCTGGGTTCTAGAGTTATAGGTCAGGAAAGTGAACCGCTGGGTTCTAGAGTTATAGGTCAGCAAAGCGAACCGCTGGGTTCTAGAGTTATAGGTCAGCAAAGCGAACCGTTGGGTTCTAGAGTTATAGGTCAGCAAAGCGAACCATTAGGTTCTAGAGATATAGATCAGATGTATTTATTTGTTTCCTGCTAATAGGAATATTGGAATCTAGAATATGATCTAACTTGTTTGGAAGTGTTGGATGGTTAAGGAGGCATGGCTGAGTCAAATAGGAATCCTGACATAATGAAGTGCTGATTAAAGAGCTCAGCCATGTGCTCCTTGTCAGTGTCAACCACATCATCAACATTAAGGGACACGGGCAGCTGTGAGGAGGAGGGTTAATTCTCCAGGTCTTTCACCGTTTTCCAGAACTTCTTGGGGTTAGACCCACAGAGAGAGAACTGCTCCTTAAAGTAACTAACCTTGGCCAGTCAGCCTGAGTATGCGTGTGACGAGCCAAATGGTGTTCTTGAGGTGGAGTAACTCTGCCATATCACGGTCGAACCAGGGGCTGAACCTGTTTTTAATTCTCATTTTATTTATGGGGCGTGCTTGTTAACAATACCACTGAAAATATAAAAAAAATGAAGGTTCAAATATCTTCGACAGAGGGGATCGAGCGGATTCTATACCAATTTACAGAGGTCAGGTCATGAAGGAAGGCTTGCTCATTCAAGTTTTTCAGCAAGCGTCTGTGACAAATCAGGACAGGTCGTTTAACTGAACAGCCATTACGAACACAGGCTGTAAAAACAGTGAACACTAAGGTCATTACAGGAAACACCAGACTGATACCTATCAGGATTATTTGTGAGGATAACGTCGAGTGTTTGGAGTCATACCTTGTGAGATTTGTAATAACCTGAGAGAGATTTAGAGAGTCAAGTTGTTTCATTAAGACTAAGTCAGGTGGTTTAACTTTTTACTTCAGTGTCAAACAGAGTGATTCTTGGTAGTCTTAAACACATCTACTTTGAAACAAAAGTATACACCTCACACACATGGTTATGGGCTTAAACAAAGAAGACACCTGTACCATGTCAGATATAGAGATGAAATGTATTACATTTTGAGTTTGCATCCCAATATTACACTTTATTTACATCACAGAAGGAAATGTAACAAAACCGCTTGACATAGAAACACAAGATTTTCGGCAGGTTTTTTGGATAATGTTT
>NC_138293.1:4682500-4700000 GCF_965601325.2 Salmo salar | reverse complement strand
AGAATTATATAATAGACATTAGGAACATCTTTGCAAGAAAATAATTGTTTTGTTCTCGAAAAACTAGAGATCATTTTCGTTCCCGGTTCTGTTTCCATTTGTCGGTTTTTCGGTTTTGTTCCCTGAACCGATTCCAACCCCTGGTGTGTGTGCCTGGTGAACAGATGCAGGTGATTAACTCAGGCTACTTCAGTGGAGTAGCCTTTTGAAGTTCAAGTGCTTTTTTGTGACATTTCTCTTTGGAGCCCAGTAACATGTAACCTGAGACAGATGGAGGGAGGGGTGGGGGAGAGATGGAGGGAGGGGTGGGGGAGAGATGGAGGGAGGGGTGGGGGAGAGATGGAGGGAGGGGTGGGGGAGAGATGGAGTGTGGGTGGGGTGGGGGGAGAGATGAGGGAGGGGTAGGGGAGAGATGGAGGGTGGGGTAGAGGAGAGATGGAGGGAGGGCTGGGGGAGAGATGGAGGGAGGGGTAGGGGAGAGATGGAGGGAGGGGTAGGGGAGAGATGGAGGGTGGGGTAGGGGAGAGATGGAGGGAGGGGTGGGGGAGAGATGGAGGGAGGGGTGGGGGAGAGATGGAGGGAGGGGTGGGGGAGAGATGGAGGGTGGGTGGGGTGGGGGAGAGATGAGGGAGGGGTAGGGGAGAGATGGAGGGTGGGGTAGGGGAGAGATGGAGGGTGTACCCTCTTCACTGTCTCTGATGCCCCTCCAAACAGGGCCTCTTCACTCTTCACCAAACTTTACAGTTGGCACTATTCATTGGGGCAGGTAGCATTCTCCTGGCATCCACCAAACCCAGATTCGTCCGTTGGCCTGCCAGATGGTGAAGTGTGATTCATCACTCCAGAGAACGTGTTTCCACTGCTCCAGAGTCCAATGGCGGCGAGCTTTACACCACTCCAGCCGATGCTTGGCATTGCGCATGGTGATCTTAGGCTTGTGTGCGGCTGCTCGGTCATGGAAACCCATTTCATGAAGCTCCTGACGAACAGTTATTGTGCTGACGTTGCTTCCAGAGGCAGTTTGGAACTCTGTAGTGAGCTTCAGCACTCGGTGGTCCCGTTCTGTGAGTTTGTGTGGCCTACCACTTCAGTACTCTGCAGTCCCGTTCTGTGAGCTTGTGTGGCCTACCACTTCAGTACTCTGCAGTCCCGTTCTGTGAGTTTGTGTGGCCTACCACTTCAGCACTCTGCAGTCCAGTTCTGTGAGTTTGTGTGGCCTACCACTTCAGCACTCTGCAGTCCAGTTCTGTGAGTTTGTGTGGCCTACCACTTCAGCACTCTGCAGTCCAGTTCTGTGAGCTTGTGTGGCCTACCACTTCAGCACTCTGCAGTCCAGTTCTGTGAGTTTGTGTGGCCTACCACTTCAGTACTCTGCAGTCCCGTTCTGTGAGCTTGTGTGGCCTACCACTTCAGTACTCTGCAGTCCCATTCTGTGAGTTTGTGTGGCCTACCACTTCAGTACTCTGCAGTCCCGTTCTGTGAGCTTGTGTGGCCTACCACTTCAGTACTCTGCAGTCCCGTTCTGTGAGCTTGTGTGGCCTACCACTTCAGTACTCTGCAGTCCCGTTCTGTGAGTTTGTGTGGCCTACCACTTCAGTACTCTGCAGTCCCGTTCTGTGAGCTTGTGTGGCCTACCACTTCAGTACTCTGCAGTCCCGTTCTGTGAGCTTGTGTGGCCTACCACTTCAGTACTCTGCAGTCCCGTTCTGTGAGCTTGTGTGGCCTACCACTTCAGTACTCTGCAGTCCCGTTCTGTGAGCTTGTGTGGCCTACCACTTCAGTACTCTGCAGTCCCGTTCTGTGAGCTTGTGTGGCCTACCACTTCGCGGCTGAACCGTTGTTGCACCATAGTGTTCGTGAGAATCTCCCCTTTCCAAAGCACAAACCTCAGAGAGCTATTTATATATAACCTGTAAGAAATGTCCAGCTGATCAACTAGCCCATGTAGGCCATCATGGTAAATAAGAATTTGTTCTTTAACTGACTTGCCTAGTTATTAAATAAAGATTACATAATTATTTATTTTTTACAAATAAACAGAAAGCTAGATAGGTAAATTAGGCTAACCAGTTATCTAGATGTTGTAGTTATCGTGGCCAGATTACGTTACCAGGGGCCTCTACCCCCAATATAATTATACTTCTAATGCATTGGGAGTATTGTTATAAGGTTTATGAGTCTATATGAGTCTTCATGGGCTTCTATAACTATGCTTATAGTGCATTATTACCATATCATCACCATTATGAGTATTACATGAGTTTATAATAGTGTATAATGCAGTATAAGTACTGTATGAGTTTCATAATGCTGTATAATGCATTATAAGTACTGTGAGTATTATAATGCTGTATAATGCATTATAAGTACTGTATGAGTATTATAATGCTGTATAATGCATTATAAGTACTGTATGAGTATTATAATGCTGTATAATGCATTATGAGTATTATAATGCTGTATAATGCATTAGAAGCACTGTATGAGTATTATAATGCTGTATAATGCATTATGAGTATTAAAATGCTGTATAATGCATTATAAGCACTGTATGAGTATTATAATGGTGTATAATGCATTATAAGTACTGTATGAGTATTATAATGCTGTATAATGCATTATGAGTATTATAATGCTGTATAATGCATTATAAGCACTGTATGAGTATTATAATGGTGAATAATGCATTATAAATACTGTATGAGTATTATAATGATGTATAATGCATTATGCATATGCTATTGTTATAAATATCATATAGAAATTGATACCAAACGTTCCCCAAGGAGAATCTTCTTTGTAAATGGTTTTCAGTTGAGGAATATTGTTAATCTGGGTTCAGGAAACTCAGCCTTCATATGTCTGCTGCTCCTCTCTCTGACAGCCTTCATATATCTGCTGCTCCTCTCTCTGACAGCCTTCATATGTCTGCTGCTCCTCTCCCTGACAGCCTTCATATATCTGCTGCTCCTCCGTCTGACAGCCTTCATATATCTGCTGCTCCTCCCCCTGACAGCCTTCATATATCTACTGCTCCTCTGTCTAACAGCCTTCATATATCTGCTGCTCCTCTCCCTGACAGCCTTCATATATCTGCTGCTCCTCTGTCTGACAGCCTTCATATATCTGCTGCTCCTCTGTCTAACAGCCTTCATATATCTACTGCTCCTCTGTCTGACAGCCTTCATATATCTGCTGCTCCTCTCCCTGACAGCCTTCATATATCTGCTGCTCCTCCCCCTGACAGCCTTCATATATCTGATGCTCCTCCCCCTGACAGCCTTCATATATCTGCTGCTCCTCTGTCTGACAGCCTTCATATATCTGATGCTCCTCCCCCTGACAGCCTTCATATATCTGCTGCTCCTCTCTCTGACAGCCTTCATAAAGCTGCTGCTCCTCTCTCTGACAGCCTTCATATATCTGCTGCTCCTCCGTCTGACAGCCTTCATATATCTGCTGCTCCTCTCTCTGACAGCCTTCATATATCTACTGCCCCTCCCCCTGACAGCCTTCATATATCTGCTGCTCCTCTGTCTGACAGCCTTCATATATCTGCTGCTCCTCTCTCTGACAGCCTTCATATATCTACTGCTCCTCCCCCTGACAGCCTTCATATATCCGCTGCTCCTCTGTCTGACAGCCTTCATATATCTACTGCTCCTCTGTCTGACAGCCTTCATATATCTACTGCTCCTCTGTCTGACAGCCTTCATATATCTGCTGCTCCTCTGTCTGACAGCCTTCATATATCTACTGCTCCTCTCTCTGACAGCCTTCATATATCTGCTGCTCCTCTGTCTGACAGCCTTCATATATCTACTGCTCCTCTGTCTGACAGCCTTCATATATCTGCTGCTCCTCTCTCTGACAGCCTTCATATATCTGCTGCTCCTCTGTCTGACAGCCTTCATATATCTGCTGCTCCTCTCTCTGACAGCCTTCATATATCTGCTGCTCCTCTGTCTGACAGCCTTCATATATCTGCTGCTCCTCTCTCTGACAGCCTTCATATATCTACTGCTCCTCTGTCTGACAGCCTTCATATATCTACTGCTCCTCTGTCTGACAGCCTTCATATATCTGCTGCTCCTCTCTCTGACAGCCTTCATATATCTGCTGCTCCTCTGTCTGACAGCCTTCATATATCTGCTGCTCCTCCCCCTGACAGCCTTCATATATCTACTGCTCCTCTGTCTGACAGCCTTCATATATCTGCTGCTCCTCTGTCTGACAGCCTTCATATATCTACTGCTCCTCCCCCTGACAGCCTTCATATATCTGCTGCTCCTCTCTCTGACAGCCTTCATATATCTACTGCTCCTCTGTCTGACAGCCTTCATATATCTACTGCTCCTCCCCCTGACAGCCTTCATATATCTGCTGCTCCTCTGTCTGACAGCCTTCATATATCTGCTGCTCCTCTGTCTAACAGCCTTCATATATCTACTGCTCCTCTGTCTGACAGCCTTCATATATCTGCTGCTCCTCCCCCTGACAGCCTTCATATATCTACTGCTCCTCTGTCTAACAGCCTTCATATATCTGCTGCTCCTCTCTCTGACAGCCTTCATATATCTGCTGCTCCTCCCCCTGACAGCCTTCATATATCTGATGCTCCTCCCCCTGACAGCCTTCATATATCTGCTGCTCCTCTCTCTGACAGCCTTCATATATCTGCTGCTCCTCCCCCTGACAGCCTTCATATATCTGCTGCTCCTCCCCCTGACAGCCTTCATATATCTGCTGCTCCTCCCCCTGACAGCCTTCATATATCTGCTGCTCCTCCCCCTGACAGCCTTCATATATCTGCTGCTCCTCCCCCTGACAGCCTTCATATATCTGCTGCTCCTCTCTCTGACAGCCTTCATATATCTGCTGCTCCTCCCCCTGACAGCCTTCATATATCTGCTGCTCCTCTGCCTGACGATCAAAAGGGAAGGATGGTATCCATCTACAACACTGTATGTGAAGACTGTGTCTTTTATAATTTAGATAACATCAGAGTTTCTCTCTTAGCTCCTCTTCCCTGTTTTAAACCAGCTGCAGCACTGGATAGGATATTACCCAGCCCAAAATATGGTCATTATCCCAGATGGCGCCGACAGAGATGGTCGCCTCGCTTCGCGTTCTTAGGAAACTATGCACTATTTTGTTTTTTTTATGTGTTATTTCTTACATTGTTACCCCAGGAAATCTTAAGTCTTATTACATACAGCCGGGAGGAACTATTGGATATAAGAGCAACGTCAACTTACCAACATTATGACCAGGAATACGACTTCCCCGAAGAGGATCCTCTGTTTGGTCCACCACCCAGGACAATGGATCGGATCCCAGTAGGCGACCCAAAACATCGGCGCCGTAGAAGGGGCAGACGGAGCGGTCTTCTGGTCAGGCTCCGTAGACGTGCACATCGCCCACCACTCTTGAGTAGACTACTTGCCAATGTTCAGTCTCAGACAAAATTCGAGCAAGGGTTGCCTTCCAAAGAGACATCAGAGATTGTAACAGTCTCTGTCCCGTGTGGCTCAGTCGGTAGAGCACGTTGTTTGCAATACCAGGATTGTGGGTTCGATTCCCACGGGGGACCAGTACGGGAAAAAGAAATGTATCCATCCACTACTGTAAGTGGCTCTGGATAAGAGCGTCTGCTAAATGACTAAAATGTAAATGTACCAGAGGCCTATGGCACCCCATTCCCTATATAGTGCACTACTTTTTACCAGAGCCCTATGGCACCCCATTCCCTATATAGTGCACTACTTTTTACCAGAGCCCTATGGCACCCCCATTCCCCTATATAGTGCACTACTTTTTACCAGAGCCCTATGGCACCCCATTCCCTATATAGTGCACTACTTTTTTACCAGAGCCCTATGGCACCCTATTCCCTATATAGTGTACTACTTTTTACCAGAGCCCTATGGCACCCCATTCCCTATATAGTACACTACTTTTTACCAGAGCCCTATAGCACCCCATTCCCTATATAATGCACTACTTTTTACCAGAGCCCTATGGCACCCCATTCCCTATATAGTACACTACTTTTTACCAGAGCCCTATGGCACCCCCATTCCCTATATAGCGCACTACTTTAGACCAGAGCCCTATGGCACCACATTCCCTATATAGTGCACTACTTTTGACTAGGGTCTATAGGTGATAGGGTTCCATTTAGGACTCAGCCATCGGGTGAGTCCTGTTGCCTCACAAAGCCCAGCGTTTTTTGAGACAGGGAGAGAGGGAGACAGCTATCCACACAGCTCAACACAGACACGTTTTTCACTTCTTCACAGTTTCTCCCAACGTCACACAAACACTCAGGTAGGAATATTTATCATCAGGACCAAAGGGCTGTTCATTAAAGGGAGTTGATTTATTTAGTCACGCTCAAACTCGACTCAACTTTTGACAACAAAAACTGACTTTACCATATGAACAAAAAATCCAATGGAAATCATGTAAGAATATGGTCATATATTATATTTCTGGAGTTTTAGTTTTAACTTAATTTTAAGTTAATTTGGAAGACGTGATGTGATTTTTCCATGGGGACTCTTTGGGAGTAGGTGACACAGCAGGCTTTATCTCTAATCTACTACAGGTGATGTCCTCCTCGTCGCATCAGGTCATTCAATCGCTGCAATTATGTTTATAGTCTGTTCTTAATATTGACACGTCGTAAAGCTCATTCCATCTCAGTGTAATACGTTTGTAACAGAATATTAGTGACACAGATACTCATCTCTGTAAATAAATGTTTACATTTGAAACATTCTGGAGATGAGTCTGTGACTGAGGAGAGTTTCACACACACACACATACACACACACGCACACGCACACACACACACACACACACACACACACACGCACACGCATACACACGCATGCGCACGCGCACACACACACGCACACACACACACACACACACACACACCCACTCAGAGACACAAACACACTCTCTGTTCTCGTCAAGTGGCCAATGCGAGAATGGCATGATTTGCACACTGAGATTGAACAGTTAAACCTTGTTATTGAATTTATTTGTTATTTTTACAGGGACACATTAATCAACGTTTCAGTAAAAGTGACGGTTTTAGCAGGGGAAGCTCGTGTGTTTCAGGTGCAGCAATCTAGGTCAGGTGAGCAGAATTCAACACACACACACACACATACACACACACACACACACACACACACACACACACACACACACACACACACACACACACACACACACACACACAGGAGCAGTATCTGGAGAGGACATGTTGTGCTTTGCATGAGTTGTATTACACACACACACACACACACACACACACACACACACACACACACACACACACACACACACACACACACACACACACACACACACACACACACACACACACACACACACACAGCGACCTCTGTGGTAGAAGTGTCCACTGGTGAGTGTTTGTATTGGAGTTGATCTCTGTTCTTCTATCTCTGATCACATAGTCATGTCCAATGCTCGTGTTTCTTGGCTCAAGCAAGTCTCCTCTACTTATTGGTGTCCTTTAGTAGTGATTTCTTTGCAGCAATTCAACCATGAAGACTCGATTTAAGCAGTCTCCTCTGAACAGTTGATGTTGAAATGTGTCTGTTACTTGAACTCTGTGAAGCATTTATTTGAGCTGCAATCTGAGGTGCAGTTAATTGCCGATTTCTGAGGCTGGTAACTAATGAACTGCAGCAGAGGTAACTCTGGGTCTTCCTTTCCTGTGGTGGTCCTCATGAGAGACAGTTTCATCATAGAGCTTGATGGTTTTTGCGACTGCACTTGAAGAAACTTTCAAAGTTCTTGAAATGTTACGGATTGACTGACGTTCATGTCTTAAAGTAATGGATTGTCGTTTCTCTTTGCTTATTTGAGCTGTTCTTGCCAAAGTATGGACTTGGTCCTTTTACCAATTAGGGCTATCCCCCCTACCTTGTCACAACAAAACTGATTGGCTCAAACGCATTAAGAAGGAAAGAAAACCCAGCCATAACCCCTAACCACTTACCACCATCCCCATAACCCCTAACCCAGCCATAACCCCTAACCCAGCCATAACCTCTAACCCCATAACCACTAGCCCATCCATAACCCCTAACCCAGCCATAACCTCTAACCCCATAACCACTAGCCCATCCATAACCCCTAACCCAGCCATAACCCCTAACCCAGCCATAACCACTAGCCCATCCATAACCCCTAACCCATCCATAACCCCTAACCCAGCCATAACCACTAACCCAGCCATAACCTCTAACCCCATAACCCATAACCCCTAACCCATCCATAACCCCTAACCCAGCCATAACCTCTAACCCCATAACCACTAGCCCATCCATAACCCCTAACCCAGCCATAACCTCTAACCCCTAACCACTAGCCCATCCATAACCCCTAACCCAGCCATAACCCCTAACCCCATAACCACTAGCCCATCCATAACCCCTAACCACTTACCACTAGCCCATCCATAACCCCTAACCCATTCATAACCTCTAACCCCATAACCACTAGCCCAGCCATAACCCCTAACAACTTACCACTAGCCCATCCATAACCCCCTAACCCAGCCATAACCTCTAACCCCATAACCACTAGCCCATCCATAACCCCTAACCACTTACCACTAGCCCATCCATAACCCCTAACCCAGCCATAACCTCTAACCCCATAACCACTAGCCCATCCATAACCCCTAACCCAGCCATAACCTCTAACCCCATAACCACTAGCCCATCCATAACCCCTAACCCAGCCATAACCTCTAACCCCATAACCACTAGCCCATCCATAACCCCTAACCCAGCCATAACCTCTAACCCCATAACCCCTAACCACTAGCCCATCCATAACCCCTAACCCAGCCATAACCTCTAACCCCATAACCACTAGCCCATCCATAACCCCTAACCACTTACCACTAGCCCATCCATAACCTCTAACCCAGCCATAACCTCTAACCCCATAACCACTAGCCCAGCCATAACCCCTAACTCAGCCATAACCTCTAACCCCATAACCACTAGCCCATCCATAACCCCTAACCCAGCGATAACCTCTAGCTCATCCATAACCCCTAACCCAGCCATAACCTCTAACCCCATAACCACTAGCCCAGCCATAACCCCTAACTCAGCCATAACCTCTAACCCCATAACCACTAGCCCATCCATAACCCCTAACCCAGCGATAACCTCTAGCTCATCCATAACCCCTAACCCAGCCATAACCTCTAGCCCCATAACCACTAGCCCATCCATAACCCCTAACCACTTACCACTAGCCCATCCATAACCCCTAACCCAGCCATAACCTCTAACCCCATAACCCATAACTCAGCCATAACCTCTAACCCCATAACCACTAGCCCATCCATAACCCCTAACCCATTCATAACCTCTAACCCCTAACCACTAGCCCATCCATAACCCCTAACCCAGCCATAACCACTAGCCCATCCATAACCTCTAACCCAGCCATAACCTCTAACCCCATAACTACTAACGCAGCCATAACTTTTAACCCCTAACCCCTAACCCAGCCATAGCCCCTAACCCAGCCCTAACCCCTAACCCCTAACCCAGCCATAACCCCTAACCCCTAACCCAGCCATAACCCCTAACCCAGCCCTAACCCCTAACCCCTAACCCAGCCCTAACCCCTAACCCTTAACCCAGCCCTAACCCCTAACCCATCCCTAACCCCTAACCCATCCCTAACCCCTAACCCCTAACCCAGCCCTAACCCCTAACCCAGCCCTAACCCCTAACCCCTAACCCAGCCATAACCCCTAACCCAGCCCTAACCCCTAACCCCTAACCCAGCCCTAACCCCTAACCCCTAACCCAGCCCTAACCCTAACCCCTAACCCAGCCCTAACCCCTAACCCCTAACCCCTAACCCAGCCCTAACCCAGCCCTAACCCCTAACCCAGCCATAACCCCTAACCCCTAACCCTTAACCCAGCCCTAACCCCTAACCCCTAACCCAGCCCTAACCCCTAACCCCTAACCCCTAACCCATTCATAACCTCTAACCCCTAACCACTTAGCCCATCCATAACCCCTAACCCAGCCATAACCACTAGCCCATCCATAACCTCTAACCCAGCCATAACCTCTAACCCCATAACTACTAACGCAGCCATAACTTTTAACCCCTAACCCCTAACCCAGCCATAGCCCCTAACCCAGCCCTAACCCCTAACCCCTAACCCAGCCATAACCCCTAACCACCCTAACCCAGCCATAACCCCTAACCCAGCCCTAACCCCTAACCCCCTAACCCAGCCCTAACCCCTAACCCTTAACCCAGCCCTAACCCCTAACCCATCCCTAACCCCTAACCCATCCCTAACCCCTAACCCCCTAACCCAGCCCTAAACCCCTAACCCAGCCCTAACCCCTAACCCCTAACCCAGCCATAACCCCTAACCCAGCCCCTAACCCCTAACCCCTAACCCAGCCCTAACCCCTAACCCCTAACCCAGCCCTAACCCTAACCCCTAACCCAGCCCTAACCCCCTAACCCCTAACCCCTAACCCAGCCCTAACCCAGCCCTAACCCCTAACCCAGCCATAACCCCCTAACCCCTAACCCTTAACCCAGCCCTAACCCCTAACCCCTAACCCAGCCCTAACCCCTAACCCCTAACCCTTAACCCAGCCCTAACCCCTAAACCCTAACCCCTAACCCAGCCCTAACCCCTAACCCCTAACCCCTAAACCCTAACCCAGCCCTAACCCTTAACCCAGCCATTACCCCTAACCCAGCCCTAACCCCTAACCCCTAACCCAGCCCTAACCCCTAACCCCTAACCCAGCCCTAAGCCCTAACCCCTAACCCAGCCCTAACCCCTAACCCCTAACCCAGCCATAACCCCTAACCACTAACCACTAACCCCTAACCCTTAACCCCTAACCCAGCCCTAACCCCTAACCCCTAACCCAGCCATAACCCCTAACCCTTAACCCAGCCATAACCCCTAACCCATCCCTAACCCCTAACCCCTAACCCCTAACCCAGCCCTAACCCCTAACCCCTAACCCAGCCCTAACCCCTAACCCCTAACCCCTAACCCAGCCCTAACCCCTAACCCCTAACCCAGCCTGTTACGTACGCCTCTTGGTGGAGGGAACGCAACACCCCGCTACATCTCAACTCCCCGTGGAGTGAAAAAAGTATGTGATTGTAGGTGTGGGGAAGGACGACAGAGGCAGAGAAAAATACCGTTTACAGGGAATTTATTATTCCTAAACACGGTAATGTAGGCAAAAAGGGTCTGGACGGAACCAAAGCAAAGAAAGTAAAAGTTAAGGAATCCCCTCTCCTACCTTACCTACCTACCCACTACTTACCTATCTTAGCGTCCCACCTGGCACGCTATCCAAAATACAGGGGGTGGTCTGCCCAGGTCTTACCTAGTTTGCATAGACACTACTATGGGTTATGTATACCTGCAGGCCTCTTGCCTAAACACTCCCAAGATTTGTTCCCCCCCCCCCCCCCCGGAAACAAATGAAACACAGAATAATTTACCAATACTGTGGGTGTGCCACAGGGTTCAATTCTCGGACCGACTCTTTTCTCTGTATACATCAATGATGTTGCTCTTGCTGCTGGTGATTCTCTGATCCACCTCTACGCAGACGACACCATTCTGTATACTTCTGGCCCTTCTTTGGACACTGTGTTAACTAACCTCTAGACGAGCTTCAATGCCATACAACACTCCTTCCGTGGCCTCCAACTGCTCTTAAAACGCAGGTAAAACTAAATGCATGCTATTCAATCGATCACTGCCCGCACCTGCTCGCCCATCCAGCATCACTACTCTGGACGGTTCTGACTTAGAATATGTGGACAACTACAAATACCTAGGTGTCTGGTTAGACTGTAAACTCTCCTTCCAGACTCACATCAAACATCTCCAATCCAAAATTAAATCTAGAATCTGCTTCCTATTTCGCAACAAAGCATCCTTCACTCATGCTGCCAAACACACCCTCGTAAAACTGACCACCCTACCGATCCTCGACTTCGGTCATCTATAAAATAGCCTCCAACACTCTACTCAGCAAACTGGATGCAGTCTATCACAGTGCCATCCGTTTTGTCACCAAAGCCCCATATACTACCCACCACTGCGACCTGTACGCTCTCGTTGGTTGGCCCTCGCTTCATACTCGTCGCCAAACCCACTGGCTACAGGTTATCTACAAGTCTCTGCTAGGGAAAGCCCCGCCTTATCTCAGCTCACTGGTCACCATAGCAGCACCCACCTGTAGCACGCGCTCCAGCAGGAATATCTCACTGGTCACCCCCAAAGCCAATTCCTCCTTTGGCCGTCTCTCCTTCCAGTTCTCTGCTGCCAATGACTGGAAAGAACTGCAAAAATCTCTGAAACTGGAAACACTTATCTCCCTCACTAGCTTTAAGCACCAGCTGTCAGAGCAGCTCACAGATCACTGCACCTGTACATAGCCCATCTGTAAACAGCCCATCTATCTACCTACCTCATCCCCAAACTGTATTTATTTATTTATCTTGCTCCTTTGCACCCCAGTATCTCTACTTGCACATTCATCTTCTGCACATCTACCATTCCAGTGTTTAATTGCTATATTGTAATTACTTCGCCACCATGGCCTATTTATTGCCTTAACTTACCTCATTTGCAGTCACTGTATATAGACTTTTTGCTTTCTTTTGTTCTATTGTATTATTGACTGTATGTTTTGTTTATTCCATGTGTAACTCTGTGTTGTTGTATGTGTCGAATTGCTACGCTTTATCTTGGCCAGGTCGCAGTTGTAAATGAGAACTTGTTCTCAACTAGCCTACCTGGTTAAATAAAGGTGAAATAAATAAATAAAATAAATAAAAAAATACTGGGTGTGAAATTTCAATAACCACAAACACTAAGTCCTATCGGCTTACACACACCTCTGAAGAAGCGGCTTCTAAATAATATCGACACAACTTTCACTGACCGCCACAACAACCAACACAGGACATAGAAAGAAGCTCCCTTCTCCGACAAAGGAACACTGGCTTTTATCAGCTGGAGAAGGAGTTGGTCATTAAATTACCATTACTCTATAACCTTTAACTTCTAACCACTAACCCAGCTATAACCTTTAACCCCTAACCACTAACCCAGCTATAACCTTTAACCCCTTACCACTAACCCAGCTATAACCTTTAACCCCTTACCACTAACCCAGCTATAACCTTTAACCCCTTACCACTAACCACTAACCCAGCTATAACCTTTAACCCCTTACCACTAACCACTAACCCAGCTATAACCTTTAACCCCTTACCACTAACCACTAACCCAGCCATAACCTTTAACCCCAACCACTAACCCAGCTATAACCTTTAACCCCTTACCACTAACCACTAACCCAGCTATAACCTTTAACCCCTTACCACTAACCACTAACCCAGCTATAACCTTTAACCCCTTACCACTAACCACTAACCCAGCCATAACCTTTAACCCCTTACCTCTAACCCAGCCATAACCTTTAACCCCTTACCACTAACCACTAACCCAGCTATAACCTTTAACCCCTTACCACTAACCACTAACCCAGCTATAACCTTTAACCCCTTACCACTAACCACTAACCCAGCCATAACCTTTAACCCCAACCACTAACCCAGCTATAACCTTTAACCCCTAACCCAGCTATAACCTTTAACCCCTTACCTCTAACCCCTAACCCAGCCCTAACCCCTAACCCAGCCATAACCCCTAACCCCTAACCCAGCCCTAACCCCTAACCCAGCCCTAACCCCTAACCTCTAACCCCTAACCCAGCCCTAACCCCTAACCCCTAACCCAGCCCTAACCCCTAACCCCTAACCCAGCCCTAACCCCTAACCCAGCCCTAACCCCTAACCCCTAACCCAGCCCTAACCCCTAACCCAGCCATAACCCCTAACCCCTAATGTGGTTAGTGGTTAGGGGTTAGGGGTTAGGGGTTAGGGCTGGGTTAGGGGTTAGGGCTGGGTTAGGGGTTAGGGGTTAGGGCTGGGTTAGGGGTTAGGGGTTAGGGGTTAGTGGTTAGTGGTTAGGGGTTATGGCTGGGTTAGGGGTTATGGCTGGGTTAGGGGTTAGGGGTTAGGGCTGGGTTAGGGGTTAGGGGTTAGGGGGTTAAGGGTTAGGGGTTAGGGGTTATGGCTGGGTTAGTGGTTAGGGGTTATGGCTGGGTTAGGGGTTAGGGGTTAGGGGTTAGGGCTGGGTTAGGGGTTATGGCTGGGTTAGTGGTTAGGGGTTATGGCTGGGTTAGGGGTTAGGGCTGGGTTAGGGGTTATGGCTGGGTTAGTGGTTAGGGGTTAGGGCTGGGTTAGGGGTTAGGGCTGGGTTAGGGGTTAGGGCTGGGTTAGGGGTTATGGCTGGGTTAGGGGTTAGGGGTTAGGGCTGGGTTAGGGGTTAGGGCTGGGTTAGGGCTGGGTTAGGGGTTAGGGCTGGGTTAGGGGTTAGGGCTGGGTTAGGGGTTATGGCTGGGTTAGGGGTTATGGCTGGGTTAGGGGTTAGGGCTGGGTTAGGGGTTAGGGGTTATGGCTGGGTTAGGGGTTAGGGGTTAGGGGTTATGGCTGGGTTAGGGGTTAGGGGTTAGGGGTTAGGGGTTAGGAGTTATGGCTGGGTTAGGGGTTAGGGGTTAGGGGTTAGGGGTTATGGCTGGGTTAGGGGTTATGGCTGGGTTAGGGGTTAGGGCTGGGTTAGGGGTTAGGGCTGGGTTAGGGGTTAGGGCTGGGTTAGGGGCTATGGCTGGGTTAGGGGTTAGGGGTTATGGCTGGGTTAGGGGTTAGTGGTTAGGGGTTAGTGGTTATGGCTGGGTTAGGGGTTAGGGCTGGGTTAGGGGTTAGGGGTTATCGCTGGGTTAGGGGTTAGGGGTTATCGCTGGGTTAGGGGTTAGGGGTTATGGCTGGGTTCAAATAGGTACTTTTATTTTGAAGGCAAACCCGCTAATTCCACTATTGTGCCTAATCCTTATTGGGGCTAGCTTCACAACACATAATCCGGTCCGGTCGAGCCTCACTAGCCAGATGAAGCTAGCTGACTGCTTAACACGTCAGCTTTGGGCAACAGGGTTAAGTAGCTGGCTAGCTATTTATTTTCATGAACCGAAGTTAAATTTCAATAGGTGAACAACAAGTGGCTACCTAGCTAATTACTTACAAGGATTCCTAAATCATTGCTAAGAATAATGAAAATGACAGCAGTTTCTACTGGTCATTGTTTTCAGGCTGGTTGTATTGGTGCTAGCTAGCTACCAAGCTAAAGCTAGCTACCCCAGAAGTTGTGGTCGAACAAATAATGCTCTATTACCAACACGGTATTGTAAACACATCGTTCGTAGCTGATGTTTGACGTGTACCTTTTTGGACACGCAAAGATCCAAACGGCGTTCCATAGTATGTCGTGAAGCTAATAGCAGTGACGCTATTACTGTGTAACTCCGGTAGGGTAACATCTGAACAATAGCACACTTGGTAACATTAGTGTGTACCGGTGCTCGACCAGTCGGCGAAAGCCAACATCACCCACGACCGAGAACGGTTGATTGTCAAGGGCAATGAATTCCATTAACTTGGCTTTAATGGATTTCGCCTTCGAGTTGTCTCACTGAAATGTTCTTACACTTTCAAATGACTGCTGGACTTATTGACTGCTCGATCCACACAGCAGACATTGTGGGCTAGGTTAGGAATGCTGTGTTGTATGTATAGCGTAACATTTTACGTGGCGTCATTACGTCATGTACCTACGTTATATAGAGGTATGCACGTCAGCTTTGACATTGTTTTTTCACATCGCCGTTAAACTAGACATCGGGACAATACCGATGTTGGCATTTTAAGCTAATATCGGCCAATTCCGATATGTTCACCAATATATCATGCATCCCTAGTTAGAGGTTAGGGTTTATGGGTATTTTCTGGGTCGGACCTTAAATCTCACTAAAAACCCATATTTTTAAGCCAAACAGCGGTGCAGTACGGTCCTGTGTGTGACCAGAGAGAACATTCTTAATGTGTAGGAAGGTTTAGGGACTTGAGGTTTCTGGGTAAAGGGGTTGTTTCTGAATTGGTACATAGACCTCCCTGCCCTTATAAACCCCAGTTGACCCAGTAAGCAGGTTGTGGTTCCGTACGGTCCTTCCTGACCAGAGGAAACATTCTTAATGTGTAGCTTCATGTTTATGTGGTGAAATCAGGATGGAACTCTGGGGCTTCCTGCCCTGAGCCAAGCCCTACGGTGTCACGTGAGGGACATAAATCAAACTACTAATGAGATTTTACCTCTGGAGGAGCAGTACCAGGATAATGGTTTGGACATTAGAGAGAAACAAATAAATAAATGTCTGCTTACTTTTTTTCTCTGCAGCTAGGTAGGTGTTATTAAACCCTGGTAGGGTTTCTCTCTCTTCCAGGTTAAGGCTGGGTTAGTGGTTAGCTGGGTGGGTGGGTGGGTGGCCCTGGTAGGGTTCCTCTCTCTTCCGGGTTAAGGCTGGGTTAGTGGTTAGGTGGGTGGGTGGGTGTTAAACCCTGGTAGGGGTTCTCTCTCTTCCAGGTTAAGGCTGGGTTAGTGGTTAGCTGGGTGGGTGTTAAACCCTGGTAGGGTTCCTCTCTCTTCCAGGTTAAGGCTGGGTTAGTGGTTAGCTGGGTGGGTGGGTGTTAAACCCTGGTAGGGTTCCTCTCTCTTCCAGGTTAAGGCTGGGTTAGTGGTTAGCTGAGTAGGTGTTATTAAACCCTGGTAGGGTTTCTCTTCTATGTGAGAAGCTATTAAAGTATTTCAAAGCAGATCCACAGTAATCTAGCTTGAAGCAATTCTTTGTAACAGTATGTTTTACGTGTTCCAGAACAGTCACTTTAAAGAACAACAAAACACAATTTGCTAGACGATCTCCCACTAAACAACAATAATTTTTTGCTGCTGTAAGACAGAGCAGTCGCTTGAAGGTGGAGCAGAGAAGACAATATTAGCTTGATTCTTCCCATGGCGTTATTTCGCCTTCTCAAATAGAAGATGGCTGTGTCGGTTCTGTCTCTCTGTCTGTCACGGTTGTCGTAGGAAGAAGAGGACCAAGGTGCAGCGTGTGTGTCGTTCCACATTTTATTTAATCTGTGAAACTATGCAATACATAAATAAACTGAATAAACAAAACGGCAAACCGTGACGCAGAGGTGAAACAAACACTACTCAAAAATAATCACCCTCAAAACCCAGGTAGAAAAACCCCTACTTAAGTATGATCTCCAATTAGAGACAACGAGGACCAGCTGCCTCTAATTGGAGATCATCCCAAACAAACCAACATAGAAATACAAAAACTAGAACCTAACAACATAGAAATAGGACACATAGAATAAACCCCCCCTGTCACACCCTGACCTACTCTACCATAGGAAATAACAGCTTACCATGGTCAGGATGTGACACTGTCTGAGT
>NC_138293.1:4672500-4677500 GCF_965601325.2 Salmo salar | reverse complement strand
GACTGTTTACCAAATTGGGAGTCTCTTCTTATTCCACATGGGACTATTTACCAAATTGGGAGTCTCTTCTTATTCCACAGGGGACTATTTACCCGAAGGGAATCTTCCCATACAGGAGTAACACAAGGGGTCAACACACCATAACACACCTCTATCCCCTCCTCTCCTCCTCTATCCCCTCCTCTCCTCCTCTATCCCCTCCTCTTCTCCTCTATCCCCTCCTCTCCTCCTCTCCTCCTCTATCCCCTCCTCTCCTCCTCTTTCCCCTCCTCTCCTCCTCTATCCCATCCTCTCCTCCTCTATCCCCTCCTCTCCTCCTCTATCCCCCCCTCTCCTCCTCTATCCCCTCCTCTCCTCCTCTTTCCCCTCCTCTCCTCCTCTTTCCCCCCTCTCCTCTCTTTCCCCTCCTCTCCTCCTCTATCCCTCCTCTCTCCTCTATCCCCTCCTCTCCTCCTCTATCCCCTCCTCTCCTCCTCTATCCCCTCCTCTCCTCCTCTTTCCCATCCTCTCCTCCTCATCCCCTCCTCTCCTCCTCTATCCCCTCCTCTCCTCCTCTTTCCCCCCTCTCCTCCTCTATCCCCTCCTCTCCTCCTCTATCCCCTCCTCTTCTCCTCTATCCCTCCTCTCCTCCTCTATCCCCTCCTCTCTCCTCTATCCCCTCCTCTCCTCCTCCTTTCCCCTCCTCCCTCCTCCCTCCTCTATCCCCTCCTCTCCTCCTCTATCCCCCCCTCCTCCTCTATCCCCTCCTCTCCTCCTCTTATCCCCTCCTCTCCTCCTCTACTCCCCTCCTACTCCTCCCTCCTCCTCTCCTCCTCTATCCCCTCCTCTCCTCCTCTTTCCCCTCCTCTCCTCCTCTCCTCCTCTATCCCCTCCTCTCCTCCTCTTTCCCCTCCTCTCCTCCTCTATCCCCTCCTCTCCTCCTCTCCTCCTCTCCTCCTCTATCCCCTCCTCTCCTCCTCTTTCCCCTCCTCTCCTCCTCTATCCCCTCCTCTCCTCCTCTTTCCCCTCCTCTCCTCCTCTCCTCCTCTATCCCCTCCTCTCCTCCTCTATCCCCTCCTCTCCTCCTCTTCTCCTCTATCCCCTCCTCTTCTCCTCTATCCCCTCCTCTCCTCCTCTATCCCCTCCTCTCCTCCTCTATTTCCTCCTCTCCTCCTCTATCCCCTCCTCTCCTCCTCTATCCCCTCCTCTCCTCCTCTATCCCCTCCTCTTCTCCTCTATCCCCTCCTCTCCTCCTCTTTCCCCTCCTCTCCTCCTCTCCTCCTCTATCCCCTCCTCTCCTCCTCTATCCCCTCCTCTCCTCCTCTATCCCCCCCTCTCCTCCTCTATCCCCTCCTCTCCTCCTCTTTCCCCTCCTCTCCTCCTCTATCCCCTCCTCTCCTCCTCTCCTCCTCTATCCCCTCCTCTCCTCCTCTTTCCCCTCCTCTCCTCCTCTCCTCCTCTATCCCCTCCTCTCCTCCTCTTTCCCCTCCTCTCCTCCTCTCCTCCTCTATCCCCTCCTCTCCTCCTCTATCCCCTCCTCTCCTCCTCTCCTCCTCTTCTCCTCTATCCCCTCCTCTTCTCCTCTATCCCCTCCTCTCCTCCTCTATCCCCTCCTCTCCTCCTCTATCCCCTCCTCTCCTCCTCTATCCCCTCCTCTCCTCCTCTATCCCCTCCTCTTCTCCTCTATCCCCTCCTCTCCTCCTCTTTCCCCTCCTCTCCTCCTCTCCTCCTCTATCCCCTCCTCTCCTCCTCTTCTCCTCTATCCCCTCCTCTTCTCCTCTATCCCCTCCTCTCCTCCTCTATCCCCTCCTCTCCTCCTCTATCCCCTCCTCTCCTCCTCTATCCCCTCCTCTCCTCCTCTATCCCCTCTCTCTTCCCCCTTTCTCTTCTCTCACTTCGTAGAGTGTTTGTTCAGATCCAACTGAACTGCTTTTTGGAACGATGGAGAAGAAGGGATAGGAAAGAAGGGATAGAGAAAGTCCTTTTAACAGAGCCTATAGTCTCTCTGGAGTCTATCTGGATCCTCTCTGGAGCCTCTCTGGATCCTCTCTGGAGTCTATCTGGAGTCTCTCTGGAGTCTATCTGGAGTCTCTCTGGAGTCTATCTGGAGTCTATCTGGAGCCTCTCTGGAGTCTATCTGGAGTCTCTCTGGAGTCTATCCTGGAGTCTATCTGGAGTCTCTGGAGTCTCTCTGGAGTCTCTCTGGAGTCTATCTGGAGTCTCTCTGGAGTCTATCTGGAGTCTCTCTGGAGTCTATCTGGATCCTCTCTGGAGTCTATCTGGAGCCTCTCTGGAGCCTCTCTGGAGTCTATCTGGAGTCTCTCTGGAGTCTATCTGGATCCTCTCTGGAGTCTATCTGGAGTCTCTGGAGTCTATCTGGAGTCTCTCTGGAGTCTCTCTGGAGTCTATCTGGAGTCTCTCTGGAGTCTATCTGGAGCCTCTCTGGAGTCTATCTGGAGCCTCTCTGGAGCCTCTCTGGAGTCTATCTGGAGCCTCTCTGGAGTCTATCTGGAGTCTATCTGGAGTCTCTCTGGAGTCTATCTGGAGCCTCTCTGGAGTCTATCTGGAGCCTCTCTGGAGTCTATCTGGAGTCTATCTGGAGCCTCTCTGGAGTCTATCTGGAGCCTCTCTGGAGTCTATCTGGAGCCTCTCTGGAGTCTATCTGGAGCCTCTCTGGAGTCTATCTGGAGTCTATCTGGAGCCTCTCTGGAGTCTATCTGGAGTCTCTCTGGAGTCTATCTGGAGCCTCTCTGGAGTCTATCTGGATCCTCTCTGGAGCCTCTCTGGATCCTCTCTGGAGCCTGGAGATTAGTTAGATCAAGTTCTCGCCATGCAAGAGTCAGATATCAAGATACTGTTTAATAATATGTATCTTTAACCTATCTACGTATTACCTATTCATAAGCATTCAAAAAAGAAGTGAAAGGGTCAAATAATATCATGGAGAAAAAAAAATGTTTTCAAAGCAATTTTGCCGCTCCCAAAAAAGTGGTATTTTAATAAAGCTTTAAATCATACAACATGTTTCTCCATTGTTTTTTAACACTCGAAACCTTTTATGGAGGTGAACCACGATTCATTTTAGATCCCAATGTGTTAGTGGATCAACAGCTCTGTTTTAAGAAGGTAGATGTGAAGGCAGTCGCTCATTTATCAATATAAAAATAGTAACTAATATATCAACAGCCTACAAAAACAAAAATATAAACGCCACATGCATCAGTTTCAACGATTTTACTGAGTTATAGATTATATAAAGGAAATCAGTCAATTGAAATGAATTCATTAGGCTCTAATCTATGGATTTCACATGACTGGGCAGGGGCTCAGCCATGGGTGGGCCTGGGAGGGCATAGGCCCACCCACTTGGGGGCCAGGTCCACTCAGCCAGTCAGAATGAGTTTTTCTCCACAAAAGAGCTTTATTACAGAGAGCAATACTCCTTAGTTTCATCAGCTGTCTGGGTGGCTGGTCTCAGACGAACCCACAGGTGAAGAAGCCGGATGTGGAGGTCCTGGGCTGGCTTGGTTACACATGGTCTGTGGTTGTGAAGCCAGTTGGACGTACTGACATATTCTCTAAAATGTCGTTGGAGGCGGCTAATGGTAGAGAGATGAACATTACATTATCTGGCAACAGATGTGGTGGACATTCAGTCAGCATGCCAATTGCAATCTCCCTCAAAACTTGAGACATCTGTGGCATTGTGTTGTGTAACAAAACTGCACAAAAGGCTGGGGCCTTTTTTTTTATCCCCAGCACAAGGTGCACCTGTGTAATGATCATCCTGTTCAATCAGCTTCTTGATACGCCACACCTGTCAAGTGGGTGGATTATCTTGGCAAAGGAGAAATGATCACTAACAGGGATGTAAACAAATTTGTGTACAACATTTCAGAAAAATAAGCTTTTTGTGCGTAATGAAACATTTTCTGTGATCTTTTATTTCAGCTCATGAAACATGGGAGCAACACTACATGTTGTGTTTATATTTTTGTTCAGTGGAATTGTTATTATTGTCACATCCTGACCATAGAAGCTTTTATTTTCTATGGTAGAGTAGGTCAGGGCGTGACGGGGTTGTGTCTAGTTTAGATTTTCTATGTTGTCATGTTCTTGTTTCTGTATTTCTATGTTTTTTTTGGGGGGGGGTGATCTCCAATTAGAGGCAGCTGGTCATTGTTGTCTCTAATTGGAGATCATACTTAAGTAGTTGTTTTTCCCACCTGGGGTTGTGGGAGATTATTTTGAGTAAGTGTATGTTGCACCTCTTCGTCATGGTTTGTTGTTTTGTTCATTCGTTTATTTGTATGTCTTGCAGAGTTTCACAGTTATAATAAAATGTGGAACGATACACAGGCTGCGCTTTGGTCCCATTCTTCAGACAGCCGTGACAAAGAAAACATGATGAAAACATGATGAAAACAGTAAGAAACATGATGAAAACATGATGAAAACATGATGAAAACAGTAAGAAACATGATGAAAACATGATGAAAACATGATGAAAACAGTAAGAAACATGATGAAAACATGATGAAAACATGATGAAAACAGTAAGAAACATGATGAAAACATGATGAAAACATGAAAACATGATGAAAACAGTAAGAAAACATGATGAAAACATGATGAAAACATGATGAAAACAGTAAGAAAACATGATGAAAACATGATGAAAACAGTCCAGTAAGGTGCTCAGACTATACCGGAAACAACCACCCACAAAACACAAGAGAAAACTAAACCCCAACTAAATATGGCCTCCAATTAGAGGCAACAACAACCAGCTGCCTCTAATTGGAGGTCCTACCAAAACCCCAACATAGAAATAGAAAAACTAGATAAACACATAGAAATAGAAAATGTGGAACATAAACCAAAACACCCGAACCACACAAACCAAACACCCTGTGCCACGCCCTGACCAAACTACAATAACAAATAACCCCTTTTACTGGTCAGGACGTGACAATATGTGTTAATACCCTTTGGTATTATCTTTGTTATAACAATAAACT